>NC_068299.1:3081269-3131269 GCF_025860055.1 Xyrauchen texanus | reverse complement strand
ATCAGCTGAGGAAAACGGCATTCTAGTATGCATGGGCGTGGCAGCCGCGGGGAACATGGGGAACATGTCCCCTGCACTTTTAAAAAAAGGTGATTTTTGTCTCCCGCGCTTTTCCAAGCTAAACCCATACCGAGTCCAAACGGTGGATTTGTAAACAGTATTCTTTGCGTTGTTACTTTGGGCTGATTGAGCGACAATCCAGCCAATCACAGGTGAGTTTCATGAGCCGAAACAACCCTTACGTAATAGGCCGTTAGTCAGACAGTCTAACCAACACGGCTCCGGTCATTTCTACAAAGCTGCTTTCAACAATGCTCATTTATCCATGTTTTGTATCGGCATTGATGTTGATCTAAATGAATCTAGAGATGAGGAACACACAAATGAGAGTAATTTATCGGCATATCTTTCATGATTGGCAGCATTATGTGAAATGCTCTGCAGAAAAGAAAACGAAGGAAAATCCTACTTTTAAGCACACATTAGTGGAGTTTATATTAGCGCACGAGTCTTCATAAAGTTTACATTATGTTTGTGAGTTAATAGTTTGATGGGTTGCCAATTTAAGCAGATTACAAGATCTGTGTTAAATATGTAAAGCTATTTGTAATATCAGCTCCTGTTTTTTACCACTATGTTGGTATGTAGTTGACAAACTGTAGGGAAATGATAGATTTGCTTTGTTCTTTTAATGCTTAAAACCTCTGCTAAAATCTCTTTGTAGGTCTGTTGACATACATATATTAAAGGATTCAAATTTTCTTTTGATCGTTCATTCAGTGACTAATTTCACACAATGTCACCCACCACCTTCTGGCATCACCAGAAATGGTCACAGAATCATTAAATGGATCTGAACGAAATTAGGTGAACGTTAAATCCCACAATGCACAAGCACAGAGTAAAAAATAAAATTGTGCACATGCACAATTGTCATTATTGCAATTGATTTAGCTAAATTTTGCAATTATTTTACAATACTTGAATCTTTAAAATGCTACAAATATTATAAATACATAATATGCATATATTAATATAATATTTATATCATACTATATATACATACTGTATATATATATATATATATATATACTGTAATATATTAATACTGCACTGTTAGTGTTGGGTCTGTGCGAGCCACCTACTGACAGCTGTGTCACCCCCACTTTTTAAATGATTGCTACGCCCCTGCTAGTGTAATTGAGAGGCATAAATGTAGCTAAATCAATGCAATGTCAAACAAAAACTTTATCCACTTTATCAAAGTGGATAACTTTATTCTTTACATGCAAACATTTAGAATAAATTATCCTTTAAATGAATTAGCAGCACACAGTACCAGAAAATTACAAGTGTTCTTGAAGACCCTATTTGAGCTCATTTAAATCATAATTTTAGATTTTTTTGGGGCTTTTTTTTTATTTTGTTAAGTGTCGTTTGCCACACTAAATGACTTGGGCCACAATTTTGCCGTCTGTGGCAGATTTTGGAGAACGTAAAAAAAATATATTATTTATTTTGTCATAGAGCAAAATCACTAGTTTTTGGTAGTGAAACACATTCAGCTATGGGGATTATTTGCCTTTGTGATGAGGTTTCCAACTGTCCCGCAGCCAAAACATCCTGTATTTTGCCCAGTATTTTCAAATGATGATGTCCAGTATGGGACACCTTCTGGCTGGAGTTTAGTGGTAAAATGCTTAAAGAGGACCTCGAAGCGGGATCAAAATTCCACAGATTTACTTTGAAGAAAGGACACGAGATATAAATAGAGGCCAGAATATCATAGAGACTTGAGGGTGGACACTTTTGAGTTGGGACAGCAAGCAACCACACTTGCAACAACACAGAACACCCTAACGACCAATTAGCAACACAAACAACAACTCAAAGCCACCACCTTGCAACAACACAAAACACCCTAACGACCACTTAGCAACACAAACAACAACTCAAAGCAACCTCCTTGCAAACAACAACACCAGAACACCCTAACAACTCGACACCTACACCTTAGCAACACAAACAACAACTCAAAGCAACCACATTGCAACAACACAGAACACCCTAACGACCACTTAGCAACACAAACAACAACTCAAAGCCACCACCTTGCAACAACACAGAACACCCTAACAACCACTTAGCAACACAAACAACAACTCAAAGCAACCACCTTGCAACAACACAGAACACCCTAACGACCACTTAGCAACACAAACAACAACTCAATGCAACCACCTTGCAACAACACAGAACACCCTAACGACCACTTAGCAACACAAACAACAACTCAAAGCCACCACCTTGCAACAACACAGAACAACCTAACGACCACTTAGCAACACAAACAACAACTCAAAGCAACCAACTTGCAACAACACAGAACACCCTAAGGACCACTTAGCAACACAAACAACAACTCAAAGCCACCACCTTGCAACAACACAGAACACCCTAATGACCACTTAGCAACACAAACAACAACTCAAAGCAACCAACTTGCAACAACACAGAATACCCTAACGACCACTTAGCAACACAAACAACAACTCAAAGCCACCACCTTGCAACAACACAAAACACCCTAATAGCAACACAAACAACAACTCAAAGCAACCACAAAGCAATGCCATGGCAACCACCCACAACCCTTTATCATTGTGGCTGTGAGTTTTGCACAGGCAAGCGTCATTCACATATTACATTACAGAAAATGTAAAAATCTGGTTTTATTTGAAAGCGTCCAGACTGAGTTCAGGTCAGATTGATGTATTTTTATATGCTGTCAGTGGTCGTAAGTTTCAGTTTTTCTCCCCCTCAGAGGGCCTTAATCACATTTTCCTCCCCATATCTTACTGTCTTGGTGTGATCTAGGTCGCTGCCATGACAACCGTATCATATTAAAATCACATGCCCTTGTGATGCTATTTGTCTGGCCATTGCTCACAAACCAGTACTGACACATACATTATGACTGTTCACTCTGCTTAAATCTAACATTTTTACCCAAAACCTGCCTTTATATTTCTCTTAAACAGCTCATCTACATCCTTGCACAAATTCTACCTTGCATTCCTTTTTGTGTGGACATCTGTGACAAATGGCAAATATGTCATTACCCTCTTTAAAAAAGAACAGATATACAGTGTCCCTAAAAGTAACTGGACACCCTTAAAAATGTCTGAATGTCATTGCATTAAATTTTTAAAAAACAACGAAGTGTCATTTATTTATTTTTTATAAAAGATGGCACATGCATGTAAAACAACAGCAAAACCTCACCTCTCTCAGTTTACTTTCACACCTACCCATCACACACCGCGCGTGTCACTCTGCAGCCCACACACACACAAATACTCTGGGGTGCATGCTGAAGTCCGATTCTGCAGTGTTCTGTTACAGATTTCTATATTTGGGTCAAATAAGGATGACAGAGATGATGAAAAGGAAAAATCTAGTTTAAAAAATGCTTGTGTTCATTTTTGTGAAAAATCTTTGTCATTGTCAACAAACTTTAATCATTATTTTCAAGTATATATATATATTTATATTAGGGCTGTCGATTTAACACGTTCATTCAGTGTGATTAATTTTACCAAAAATAACATGTTACAAAAAGTAACGCAATTAATCGCAATGCCCCCTGAACATAATAGGGAAGATTCCTGAGGAATGCAAGCTTGTAGTACCACCTGTTTACTCCAGAGGGCAGTAAGTGAAACTTCAGCTGTATGAGCAACACACAGTTTATACAGTGAAGAAACACTTCAGCAGAACAACACAAACATGCGTTACAATCTTGCGTTCAAAACACTCGAAGGAGCACAAATGCGAACTAAGGGATCTCAAGATGTGTTTAAAGATTGAGTATTAAACTATATTTAACTTGACACAGAGACCTAAACATTTTATGTTTATGATGCAACGCACCCGAGATATATATATTATATATTGAATTATTGTTATATGAGGGGCTTTCTCACAAATATTTGTATATGTAATTATGTATGACACCATGCAATTAATTCGATACAAAATTGTAATCGATTGACAGCTCTAATATATATATAGTATATATACAGTGAGGAAAATAAGTATTTGAACACCCTGCTATTTTGCAAGTTCTCCCACTTGGAAATCATGGAGGGGTCTGAAATTGTCATCGTAGGTGCATGTCCACTGTGAGAGACATAATCTAAAAAAAATCCAGAAATCACAATGTATGATTTTTTAACTATTTATTTGTATGATACAGCTGCAAATAAGTATTTGAACACCTGAGAAAATCCATGTTAATATTTGGTACAGTAGCCTTTGTTTGCAGTTTCAGAGGTCAAACGTTTCCTGTAGTTTTTCACCAGGTTTGCACACACTGCAGGAGGGATTTTGGCCCACTCCTCCACACAGATCTTCTCTAGATCAGTCAGGTTTCTGGGCTGTCGCTGAGAAACACGGAGTTTGAGCTCCCTCCGAAGATTCTCTATTGGGTTTAGGTCTGGAGACTGGCTAGGCCACGCCAGAACCTTGATATGCTTCTTACAGAGCCTCTCCTTGTTATCCTGGCTGTGTGCTTCGGGTCATTGTCATGTTGGAAGACCAAGCCTCGACCCATCTTCAAAGCTCTAACTGAGGGAAGGAGGTTGTTCCCCAAAATCTCGCAATACATGGCCCCGGTCATCCTCTCCTTAATACAGTGCAGTCGCCCTGTCCCATGTGCAGAAAAACACCCCCAAAGCATGATGCTACCACCCCCATGCTTCACAGTAGGGATGGTGTTCTTGGGATGGTACTCATCATTCTTCTTCCTCCAAACACGGTTAGTGGAATTATGACCAAAAAGTTCTATTTTGGTCTCATCTGACCACATGACTTTCTCCCATGACTCCTCTGGATCATCCAAATGGTCATTGGCAAACTTAAGACGGGCCTTGACATGTGCTGGTTTAATCAGGGGAACCTTCCGTGCCATGCATGATTTCAAACCATGACGTCTTAGTGTATTACCAACAGTAACCTTGGAAACGGTGGTCCCAGCTCTTTTCAGGTCATTGACCAGCTCGTCCCGTGTAGTTCTGGGCTGATTTCTCACCTTTCTTAGGATCATTGAGACCCCACGAGGTGAGATCTTGCATGGAGCCCCAGTCCGAGGGAGATTGACAGTCATGTTTAGCTTCTTCCATTTTCTAATGATTGCTCCAACAGTGGACCTTTTTTCACCAAGCTGCTTGGCAATTTCCCTGTAGCCCTTTCCAGCCTTGTGGAGGTGTACAATTTTGTCTCTAGTGTCTTAGGACAGCTCTTTGGTCTTGGCCATGTTAGTAGTTGGATTCTTACTGATTGTATGGGGTGGACAGGTGTCTTAATGCACCTAACGACCTCAAACAGGTGCATCTAATTTAGGATAATAAATGGAGTGGAGGTGGACATTTTAAAGGCAGACTAACAGGTCTTTGAGGGTCAGAATTCTAGCTGATAGACAGGTGTTCAAATACTTATTTGCAGCTGTATTATACAAATAAATAGTTAAAAAATCATACATTGTGATTTCTGGATTTTTTTTTTTTGATTATGTCTCTCACAGTGGACATGCACCTATGATGACAATTTCAGACCCCTCCATGATTTCCAAGTGGGAGAACTTGCAAAATAGCAGGGTGTTCAAATACTTATTTTCCTCACTGTACATATACACACAACATACACACACATACATATATATATATATATATATATATATATATATATATATATATATATATATATATATATGTGTGTGTGTGTGTATGCATATATTGCATATATATATACATTGTGTATAATATAATGTAAAATAAATACAGTATATATAAATAAAAATATATAAATATACATATATATATATTTTTTCCCATTAAAAATATACAGTATATAAACTTTTCTCATGACAAAAATTAAATATATAAATGTACTTTCATTTAATATTAACAATATAAAAATATATGTTAATGTGACATAATAAATAATATTATATTTACGTATTTTATACATATATATTAAAATATTATATATAACTATTTTATATATTTATATAATAACTTAATTATTATAATTATTCTTATTATATATTTATATAATATTATATAAATAATGTTATAAATAAATTAGAATTTTTTTTAGGTCTTTCTTTTTTTCAACAATTTCTATATTTTGTACATTGTAGGCATTAAACACCTCCAAATTTGATTTAAAAATGGTAATGTACATTTTTTTAAAGTGAATGCAAATCTTTCTACTTATTCTCAACTCTAAAATATTTCATCTGCATGATATTGCTCTTTGTGAGTATGCAATCTCTATAAAATGAGTTTTAAAACCCTCTTCCAGCACTCACAAACAATTCATGACAATGAAAAGTCATGAATATGTCACAGTAATTCACTAGTCAAAATATATGGAAACCCTTACAAAAGAAGCGCATTCAAGCCATTGTTTAGGAAATGCATTATTTTTTTTATTATTATCAAATGAATAGGTCCAGACACAAAACAATTAGCTTGACAAAATAGACCCATTTACCTACATTTCCAATGAATCAACAAGTCCATCTGCTAAGTCATTAATAAGAGACAGATATCACCAACACACCAATGTCCCACCAGCTCTGATCTGTCCCACCAGAGATACCTCCCCCTCAAGCAAGCGTCCGAGAAAGGCAGATGGCTCATTAACATAAATAGGACAGTGAAAGCGAATGAGACCCCACCATAAGGACGCTGCACCCCCCTGAAAAAGCACAAGTTAGAAGACATGGTTGCTAGGAGAATGGGACAACAGCTTCAGACGCCCGCTTCATTCCTCATATTAATGTTAGCAGCCCTTCTCTGCTGTTCTTGGGGACCGTTCTGGCTCTGTCACTCAGGGACAGATGGCCGATGGGCCCCACCGGCCCAGCAGCTGGGTATGGTTTGATCCAACGTGGTGGGACGCTGGCACCAGGTTCTCACACCTTCTCTTGCACAGCCCGAGAGCAGGCCAGCACCCAGGCGTCAGCCGGACATTAAGAATAGAACATCATTTGATGACTTTAAACGTAATCGTGACGCAAGAGGCTAATAGTTGGGCACTAGCAAGGCAAAATTCTGCCTAGCATCTCCCACTGTGTTCCACGGAAGAAACTGAACAGGTTTGGAACACATGAGGGTGACTAAACGATGACAGGTTCTTCATTTTTGGGTGAACTATCCCTTTAACAGAAGCAATGGAAGTGTGTGTTTTGTCATGGAAAGCGAGAGAGGAGATGCTGCAGCCGTAGCCCCGTTTCGCTGTCTCCCCGTAGCTCCTGGTTGCGTAGGAACACAAGGCCCAGCCTGCTTGTGGACACTCTCCTTCGCTTCATTAAACACTGCTCAGCGAGGAGTGAGAACGAGGCAGCACGCATGCTTCACACAAACACACACACTCGCAGACCGGTTTTCCTTACACACCCAGAACCCACCGAGCCTGCAGGCGAGAGGTCACACATACACCCAAGAGGAAAACACACACATTAACACATCTGTGGCCTCATTCAGTGTTTGTGTTTGCTCTACTGTACATCTTCATGCTTACATTTGCACGTCACTAATTAAAACATGCAAACAAACTCCCACACTCTTTATTGATGTTACCAGTGTTGGGGAAGCTATCTTGAAACTATAACATGCTAAGTTACTCTTAAACTAAAGTTAAGCTACTCTTTTAAAGGGATAGTTCACCCAAAAATGAATATGCTTCCATCATTTACTCACCCCATGCCATCCCAGATCTGTATGACTTTCTTCTGCAGAACACAAACAAAGATTTTTAGAAGAATATCTCAACTTTTTAGGTCCCCACAATGCAAGTGAATGGTGATCAGACCGTTGTAACTCCAAAAAGCACATAAAGGCAGTATAAAATAATCCACAAGACACCAGTGGTTTAATCCATGTCTTCAGAAGAGATATGACAGGTGTGGATGAGAAACAGATCAATATTTAAGTCCTTATTTGCTCTAAATCTCCACTTAAACTTTCACTTTTACATTTGAAAGTCACACGTTGTGCCTGTTTGGTTTCACTTTCACTTCTGAAAGTGAAAGTGTAGATTTACAGTAAAAAAAAGGACTTAAATAATGTTCTGTTTCTCACCCACACATATTATATTGCTTCTGAAGATATAGATTTAACCACTGAAGTCATATGGATTACTTTTATGTTTCCTTTATGTGATTTTTGGAGCTACAAAGGTCTGATCACTATTTACTTGCATTGTATGGACCTACAGAGCTGAGAAGAGGACCTTTTTAATCTTTGCTTGTGTTCTGATAAAGAGAGAGTCATACAGATCTGGAATGGCATGAGGGCGAGTAAATGATGATTTTGCGTGAACTATCCCTTTAAGAATGGAATCAGCTACACTACAAGCTACAAGCAAAAACTACCTAACTACACTGAAGCTATTCAAAGAAAATATTTATAGATCTGATTATATAATGTAATTCTGCAATCAAAAGTCTGCTTCATGGTTGCAAGTTTAAAATTGCTCTATTCTCTCACTGTATGTCAGTTGTCTCTTGACTCATGCAAATCTAAGGGCAAAGTTGATGCTTAAGAAAACAAATGCAACGGTCCTCCTTTATTGGACAAGTTACTCCACCTTTCCCATATTGAAGATACAAATATGCATGCAAACATGATATTTGCACTCATCAGTCATGCATGCTGTTGTTTGTGGTGTGAACTTCTCCATTAGAACAATGATCGCTGTTTTAGCATGTGCTGTAGCCCACACCGGGGCCGATGATGGTGCCAGTGACAGCGGCAGACAGCATCGCAGTTGTCTCATAAGACAAAAGTGTGCTTGTGCCTGAGGCTGTGGGTGTGTGGTGAGGGGCTTGGCAATGAAAAGAGGGTCTTTTGTATACTGTTACTTTAGCTCAGGGGCGGACTGGGAAGAGAAATCAGCCCAGGATTTTACATAGAGACTGGCCCAAAAAGGGGGGGGTTGGTCGCTGTCCTTTTCTACATATCGCTGCCCCCTTCGGCATATCGTGGCGCCATTTTGTGGCCTGTTCTGCGTGGCGTGGTGGCCCATTTCAGCTTATCACGGCCCATTCGGTCCCATTTCGCGGCCGGTCCTTCGGGAAAAGTCCTTTTCTCCCGATAACCAGTCCACCCCTGCTTTAGCTAAACACTACTATGACAGGGCGGAGGGCGGGGCCGGGTCATGATCATACACACCTGGTCCCTTATCAGGCTAATCAAGCCTCCGAGAGGGATAAGGGCCGACTGCGGAGGCTTGATTAGCCTGATAAGGGACCGGGTGTGTATGATCACGACCCGGCCCCACCCTCCGCCCTGCCACAACTACGTTTCATATGGACATATACAAACAACCAATCAAATCATGTCAACAAATCATAAACACCAGATTTGTACATTTTTGGAAGAAAATGTGAGTGCTTGTCCAAGTAGTGCTTGTCTGTGTGTAACGGGAGCCAGCTGGTAGATAGCTGTGCAGTGTGCATAAACCTCACTCTCCTGACCTCAAGACTGGTGCACTAGCGGCTGACGCTAGAGGCCTTTAGCCTCCTTGTTAGCGCACCTGCCTCCCACGCCAGAGATGTCAGTTCGAGTCCCGTTTGGAGCAGGGCGAGCAGGACCAGTTACAATGGTGCCGTGACCCGGATGGGAGTGAGGTTTAGGGGGGTGAGTGTAACGGGAGCCAGCTGGTAGATAGCTGTGCAGTGTGCATAAACCTCACTCTCCTGACCTCAAGACCGGTGCACTAGCGGCTGACGCTAAAGGCCTTTAGCCTCCTTGTTAGTGCACCCTTCTCCCACGCCGGAGACGTCGGTTCGAGTCCCGTTTTGTGCAGGGAGAGCAGGACTGGTTACAATGGTGCCGTGACCTCAAGAGGTGCACTAGCGACTGACGCTAGAGGCTGTAGCCTTTAGCCTCCTTGTTAGACGTTGGTTTGAGTCCCGTTTGGAGCGGGGCGAGCAGGACCGGTTACATGTGCAAACTTTAATTCCTTAAAAGGCTGCATTCGCATTATGTGATATTTCATAACGGTTTCCTTGAATGTAAACGTGGTCAAATTCTTGACAGAAATAATATATATATGGAATGAAAGATATAGAAGCCTCGACAATAAACTAATGAGGAATTGTGCTTCTAACCACAGGTAAAGAGTTGTAGTTGCAACCTCTAACCAAGCCTTTTGAGTGGTTGCTAGGGCTTTGCCAGACTGTTGCTGTGATGTCTGGATTGGTGTTATACTGTACAATTGTTTGGGTGTTCTGGGTGGCTGTACATTTCTAGGCACTTACTAAGGGGTCCCCCTTCAACGCAGGTCGAGTTTCAAAAGTTTAACGTTTTTTCTTCCACCAGGTTAAAATCGTGAGTTTAACCGCTTTGAAAAGTAATAGCACACCTCTTCTCAACAAACCACATTATTTGAGGTATCATTAAATACAATTCCTTTTAGACATTACTACTTAAACTCATGCACTTTTCTCTTAATTAACTTCCAAAGGTGTTCATTGGCCTGTTTGAAATGGCCATTACTGATGAAAAACAGAATTTACGGTGACAATAATCAACAGGGGATCAATAGGCTAATTTGATTGCACCTACAAACAGTGTATTGTGTTGCAGAGAACGGCTTTTGTGAGATGAACTGGGCCGCTGTTCAAATGAGACATTAAAGCAATAGATAAACCCAGCCATTTAAACACAGACTCTCACACACTAATGAATGTAATAATATAAACTGTGATTATATGAAACTTTACTGTTCATTTGAGTCATATTTCACTCCACTTCAAAGATGTATAGCCATCATTTCTCATCAGTTTCACATCAGTTCAAACCTGACCAGTTTGGCATCCAATGCATTTTATTTTTTTAGGTAACTTTACTGGAAAATCCACTTAAGGTGAAAATGATAATCCCTCATTTATCATATTCAGTTGGTCTCTCTCTATCTCTCCAGAATGTCACTTCAAGTGCAGTTTGCATGTTTACTTTCACTTCCTTTATATCTTTCATATGTATTTACACTCCCATCTGGGCTTATTATATGACTTCACCTTATCAATATTGCACTAAGACCAATGCGTATAAATGTACTGTGTGTGTTTATATCTAAGTGAAATCAAACTAGGACAGTTGGTTAATTGCACAGCATTGCTTCAGCGAGTTTTCCACTGCATGTCGAGTATTTTATAACCTTCATGTGTTTATCAGAACAGATAAGAGTCAAGGAGGGGCTGTTGGCACATTTCATAAAGGGCCAACACACACACACACACACACACACACACACACACACACACACAAAGCTGTCAAACACGAGGCTTCTGTCAGCAAACACACTCCAATGTCGCAGTGTTTAATAAGGCTCTTTTTGTCCTCAAACACCACCCATTGAGATCCATCCACACTTTACAACTGGACGAAAAGAGAGCTAGTTAAAACACAGAGCTGTAAAACTTGGAGTTGATGTAAAATCTATAGGCATTGCAGGGTTCAACACAAGTAAAGCTCAACTTGATTACCACAAATATTGATTTCCATTTGACCCTCCTTTTCTTAAATAAAACAAAAATCGAGGCTACAGTGAGGCACCGACAACGGAATTGAATGGGGCAGAATTTTGGAAGGTTTAAAGGCAGAAATATGAAGCTTATAATTTGGTAAATACACTTAGATTCATTCTTCTGTTAAAACGTGTTGCTATAGTTTATATTGCCAGCAAAAATCAATGAAATCAGTCACTTATGAGATTACTTTTCAGTTAGGATGTCCCATAGACTGTAGATAGTTCTCGCTCACCTGGTCTGACTGCCCTAACACCTTTATCTATGTAAATTTTCTCAAACTGCCATTGAGTGAAGGCGGGGTTTGTCTGTTTTTGCTGCCGTCAGGATTGTTATTTGCTTGAGTGAGACAGTGAATTTTAGCATACAGTATTTGGCAAACATTTCATTTGAATCCCAATTATTGTAGAGTTGAGATGTTGTGAATTTGTTTGTGTTTTTTGTGAAGGCAAACGTCAATATTACTATTTCTCATACTTCTTCAAAACCAGAACTTTTCTGTGATGTAAAAAAACCCACAACTGACTTACATTTATGGAGGGACTTGAGCCATGTGTAGAGTACAAATTATTATAAAGACTTGGGGGAGGGGTCTTTTTGGGCCAGTAAGGAACCACCTAGCATCCACCCTAGCAACCACCTAGTAAAGCACTAGCAACCACCCCGAAAAACCTAAGCAACCTGCAAAGCAACATGCTAAACAAAGAAACCCTAGCAACTACCTAGAAACCCATAGCATCCACATAGCAATGCACTAGCAACCACTAAGAACACCCTAGTAACCACACCGCAATGTGCTAACAACTATTCATTACACTTTAGCAGCTGCATAGCAACCACACAAAACCCCCTCGCAACCACATAGAAATGTGCTTTCAACCGCTGAGTACATCTTAACATTGCACAGCAACACCCTAGCAATCACCTGAACACCTTAGAAACCACCAAGCAATGCCGTAGCAACCACCCAGAACACTTAAGCAACCATATTGCAATGTGCTAATAACCACTCAGAACACCTTAGCAACAGCATACCAACCTCCTAGCAACCACCCAGAATACCCTAGTAACCACCAAGTATTGCCCTAGCAACTGCCCTGAACTCTGAAGCAACCGCATAGCAGTGTATTATTTGTCAAACAAACACCCTAGATACTACCTAGAAACCCCTAGCAACCACATAGCAATGCACTACCAACAACTAAGGACACCCTAGAAACCACCTAGTAACACCCTAGCAACCACACAAGCAACAGCATAGCAATGTGCTAACAACTACTCATCAACACCCAGACCCTCTAGCAGCCACATAAAATTGGACTCACAACTGCTGTGAACACATAAACAACCACATAGCAATGCCATGGCAATCACCCTGAACACTTTAGAAACCACCAAACAATACCATAGCAACCACCAAGAACACTTAAGCAATGTGCTAATAACCACTCAGAACACCTTAGCAACCGCATACCAACCACATAGCAACCACCTAATAATGGCCTAGCAACTACCCTGGACTCTGAAGCAACCTCATAGCAATGTACCAATAACAACACAAAACACCCTAACAACTACCTTGAAACCCCCAGCACCCACATAGCAATGCACTAGCAACCACAAAGAACACCTAGAATCAACCTAGTAACACCCTAGCAACCATGCAAGCAACATCATAGCAATATGCTAAGAACTCCTTACACCTTAGCAACTGCATAGCAGCCACCCAGAACCCTCTAGCAACTACATAGAAATGGGCTAACAAGCACTGAGAACACTTTAACAACTGCACAGCAACGCCCTGGCAATCACCCTGAACACCTTAGAAACCACCAAGCAATGCCATGTAGCAACACTAGCAACTACCTAGAGGTTAACCACATAGTGATGCACTAACACCATTCAGAACTCCATAGCAACCACCTTGCAATGCCCTAGTAACCACATAGCAACCCTAATAACCACCCAGAACACTCAAGCATCCATATAGCAATGTGCTAACAACCACTAAGAACACCTAGGCAACTGCATAGCAATGAAACTTTTGCACAGGTAAGCACAATTTATGTAGTATATCACTTTATGAAACATTACGTTTTGGTAAGAGAGATCATGGTAGCCAAGAGATTTGTAGTCAGACTTGTTTTACATCATTGTGAATGCAAAAAGAGGGAATGCAAAAATGGCTAATTTATTCAGGATGGCGTGAAGGTGAAGCAAGTTTGCATGTGAAATGATAGAATTACGGACAGGAGTCTTGCTTCAACGTGATATTGAAGACTGCAGAGAAGGGTTTGCACACAACAGTATATTAGAGAGCTACCTTAACTCAATAACTCACTACTGCCAAACAAGAAACTAGTGTGTTCCATTCATGGAAAGGTAGGACCCTGCTGAGAAAAACAAAAACAACTTAAGCCAGCCTAAGTTGGTTTGCTGGTCTTTTGGCCGGTTTTAAAAGGGTTTTGGGCACTTTTCAGATGGTTAGGCTGGAAGTCCATCTTAAAACAGCTAAGGCCAGCTTAACCATCTGATGCATCGTGTCCACTACAGTAGACAGATCTTTAAAAGCCATTTTTAACCATTTAGGGTGTGATGTAACATTCAAACCAAAATGGGTCCTTTGACACTTTTCCATAATTCTATATGTCTGTACTCTTTCTATGTGATTGTAATGTATATTTTGTGAATATTGTGAATGATTATGTTCTTGTTCGGAACTAAAAAAGAAGCATTCAAATTCTCCAGAAAATACAAATGTTGTCATTATTTACTCACCCTCGTATTGTTCCAAACCAGTGTGACTTTCTTTCTTCATTCAACAAAGTGTTTAGTTATAATAAGGTATTAAAATAAGTTATCTTATTTTTAAAACACATTTTTTATGCATTTCAATTGTATGAAAATTAGTAGTTCTTCAATATTATACAAACAATGAATAAAGAAATTTAAATAATCACACATAATAAAGAAACTACAAAGCTTATTAAAACATTTCATATAAATCCTAATAACTTAAAAAATTATAATAAAATGATTTTTTTGGGGGGATACTTTAAAACCATACCCCCTCGAACCCAAATAGAGATGTAAGGCAGAATGTTAGTCACCATTCACTTTCATTGAATCATTCCGCATAATAAAGGTGAATGGTGACTGAGGCTGTCATTCCCTGAAAGTTTGCCTTACATCTCCTTTTTTGTTCTGTGGAAGAAAGAAAGTCATATGGGCTTGGAACAACATGAGGATGATGCCAGAATTTTCATTTTTGGCTGAACTATGCCTTTAAATTTGTTTGCACCAGTGGCATAAACCAGCTAAGACCAACAAACCAGCTTAGGCTCATAGCACAGTGAAGTACCTTGTTAGCAAGCCATGCTTGTTATTAACAGAGTGTTTTATTAGCTTTAAGCTGGCTGTAATGGAGTGGATCGTGCTGGCCGGACATGTGGTGTGGGAGGCAGAGCACTTGTACTCACTTCATTTCTGCATGAGAGACTTTGAGTGAGCTGACTATAGCAGCCGCTGGCCTGCTCAGATTTAAGGGCTTCTAAAAACAGCAGGGCTTCTGGCCACCACACAGATCCCCCACTCCCAGTCTGCATGGACACACCCTTCCAAATCTCCGTCTTGGGGGATCAACCTTTGCTGACTTCATCTGGCACACTGAATCTCTCGCTTTATTCTTTGTTGACATCTAGTTAGGGTGACCAGACATCCCCATTTACACAGGACAGTCCCGGTTTCACAAGGTGCGTCTCGGTGTCCCACCAATTCTCTAAAGAAATGTAATTATGTCCCCATTTTTATTTTATTAAATATACTTAATGTCCTCTAATGTCTAACGTTTGTTTTGCCGATACTTTCATTCTAGTCCTTCATCAAATCTGCTTAAAATGTTTTTGGTTACAATGACATCGTGCAGTATTCCGCTTGCTGCAACTCTGCAATCCTGATAGCCAGTGGAAATAAGTAATGCCCATATAAAAATGTGTTTTCAGTTGCAAGTCTAAAAGAAGCTGATACATTTCATCATGCAACACGTGAAAAATTCAAATAAACAAAAAATTTTAATTTGTAAATTTTTTTTAAAAAATGCTAAAATGCATTATTGTGCATTATTGTTGATTTATGTTGATTTTTATACTGTGTAAGGTGTCCTTGGGTGTTTTGAAAGGCGCCGATAAATAAAACATATTATTATTATTATTATTCAAATGTGGTTAAGATTGTGAAAAACTAGCCTATATACTGTATATATACACTGGCGGCCAAAAGTTTGGAAAATGTTTCAGATTTTACTCTTATGGAATTGGCTTAATGAAATTGTTACTTTTATACATCAAAGTGGCATTCAACTGATCACAATGTATAGTCAGGACATTAATAACATGAACAATTACTATTACAATTTGAAAAATTACTCAGGTGACCTTTCACCCCACACTTCCTGTAGCACTTGACCTTTCACCCCACACTTCCTGTAGCACTTGCCATAGATGTGGTCTGTCTTGTCGGGCACTTCTCACACACCTTACAGTCTAACTGATCCCACAAAAGATCCGTAACACTCTTTTCCAATTATCTGTTGTCCAATGTCTGTGTTTCTTTGCCCACTCGAACCTTTTCTTTTTGTTTTTCTGTTTCAAAAGTGTCTTTTTCTTTGCAATTCGTCCCATAAGGCCTCCTGAGTCTTCTCTTTACTGTTGTACATGAAACTGGTGTTGAGCGGGTAGAATTCAATGAAGCTGTCAGCGGAGGACACGTGAGGCGTCTATTTCTCAAACTAGAGACTCTGATGTACTTATCCTCTTGTTTAGTTGTACATCTGGTCTTCCACATCTCTGTCTGTCCTTGTTAGAGACAGTTGTGCTTTATCTTTGAAGACTGTAGTTACACCTTTAGATTAAATCTTCAGTTTTTTGGCAATTTCAAGTATTGTATAACCTTCATTCCTCAAAACAATGATTGACTGATGAGTTTCTAGAGAAAGCTGTTTATTTTATTTGCCATTTTTTTATCTAATATTGACCTTAAGACATGCCAGTTTATTGCATACTGTGGCAACTCGCAAACAAACACAAAGACATTCACAACCCATTTAACTTCTATAATTTGATGTATATCCAAGAGAAACCGGATATCTAATGTGAAAATATCTAAGGCAGAACTTGATTCTAGCCATCATAAATTGATTGGATGGTTAAAAATTGTCTCTAAGTGGTTGGAGGGGCGAGGTTAAAAAAAATGGGGTTGACAGGAAAGTGTATTAAATATTAAATAAGGTTGATTTTGATGTGTATTAACTTTAATTTAGGTTTGTCCTGGAACAACGTTTTGATCAACCAATCAGATTTAAAAAAACTAAACTTTTCCCCTTTGATTTTTGGGGGTGGGTGGGTTATGGTTAGGATTAGGATTAGGGTTGCAGATTAGGTTAGGTTGAGACTTTCATTGAATGTTGTTCCAGGACCAATAAAGGATTTCCAGGAACAACCCCAAAAGTAATAGATGAAACATTGAAAATACATCATTCCAAGACATTTCCAGTAGACAAAAAACTCAAAAAAACAAACATATGTTACGAAAATTAGATGTGATCTAGAACTTTGTTGTTAAGTACCGGTTCCATAAAAAAACAAAAAACATAAAGGTACGATTTTCATGACTTTCGGTTATGTTAACAGCTCCCAGACATGCAATTTCCCTCCAATCCGGACGGAACAATGTGCTAAAATACTCTGAGAGTGTTGTCTTGCTGTGCAATTCAGCAGCAGAGCTTTCATACTATTGAATTTATTGTGCAAAACAATCTGATCAGACTGAAACAGTAGACTGACTTGTCTTTAGCTAAAATTGTTCTGTGCTTCCCAAAATTTGAAACACTGCCCCCAGTGGCCATAATGGTATTTATTATTATTTTTTATGTATGTAATGTAAACCTAAAATGCAACCTCTGAATCGTGCTCATTGCTGATTATGCGAACGCGATTACTTCCTGGTTCATCACGGGTTCCAATCCCGGGACTCCCACGCTGTTGACACAACATGCTTCTGGTCACACCACAAGAGAAGGTTATCATGCCTGAGCCGATGCAAATATGTCTGATGGGAGATGCCCCTTGTCAGTGAGTTGGCATTATGTGGTACTAAAAGCATCAGAAACAACATGCCGACATCCCGTTTATGATCGTGTTGTGCGAAACAGACAGCGCGCTACCAGTGTAGTCCGATTCCTGAAGCGAATGAGTCCAAAGAGTCTGTTCTTTTTAGTGAATCAAAAACATACAGCGTGACTAGTGAAGTGCAGTTTCTGAAGAATGACTCTTATGAGATGCTATTTTGAGTGAACCAACAACACTTACACGTCAGACAAAGCAGTTACTGAATTTCTAATTTCCCCAAAATTCTTCCTAAAACAGTCTTTAATGGAACTGGAATAATGTCGAAATGGTACATTTCTTACAATTCCCATTCCTAGTCAAATCAAATCAAATCAAATCAAATCACTTTATTGTCACACTACCATGTACACAAGTGCAACAGTAGGTGAAATTCTTGTGTGCAGTTCCGAGCAACATAGCAGTCATGACAGTGACGAGACATATACCAATTACAATAAACAACATACTTACACAAAACAATTTAGTACAACCTATTGAATACGTGAGTACATACTAAGCAGTTGGCTTCTTCTCATACTTTCTCCTACTTTAGAAATTCAATGAAACACGTTCTCTTTAATTCTCATGATTGCGCAAACGCTTCCTTTGCCAAAACATTGCTCATAACTTCTTTGCTCATGCCCAGACTCTTTTGAATCTATCTTTTGTTCTTTAATCTAATAAGAACAGACCATAGAGTCAAATAACTGTCTTTTAAAAGCTGATTTCTAATCAGGTCCATTGGCGAGTTGATTGCTGTATCTCATCTCCCAACGGCTGGTATTGCAGCTTGATCATCGCTGGGAATAACTGCAGGGCTTTTGGAAGAACAGGCCATCTCTTAAAGTGCCTCCAAGCTCTAAGAATAGCTCTGATCAGGAACATGACACTCGAGTTAACTGAAGGAACATAACACAGGTCCATAGATGCCTTGTGGTCAATGTCCATTTACAATTTGTTATAGATTTAAAAAAATCCTTCTTTGTGTCTGTGATTTGACCAGGTCAAACATGTGAGTGGAAGTGGTGGTGGTGTAGTGGGCTAAAGTGTATAACTGTCAATCAGGAGGTCGCTGGTTCGATCCCCACAGCCACCACCATTGTGTCCTTGAGCAAGTCACTTAACTCCAGGTTGCTCCGGGGGGATTGTCCCTGTAATAAGTGCTCTGTAAGTCGCTTTGTAATAATGCATAAATGTAAATGTAAACATGTTCCTGGACTAGCATCATTTGTTGGTGCTGGAACAACATTCCTGTCAAACAAACGTCTAATCCTAATCCTGACCTCAACCCTAACCATTAAACTAAAAATGAAAATGTTTGCATGATACACTTAACCTCATGTAGTTGTGATTTTTAGAGGAACACAAAAGGAGAATTTAAGAAGAATCATCACACAGTTATGATGTTGGACGTCTTGTGACCAGGCGAAATTGACGTCAAACCTTACCTAACGTGATGCATCTAAAGGCGCCATATTGGATTTGTAGGCTGTGGTGGAGATTTTGGGTTGATTAATAGTATACAAATGGACTCTAAAAAGTCGAGAATAATGCGTGTTTAGATGTCTCTGGGGTTCAGGACACCAGGGATTAACACGAACGTCAATAGCGATTTCATACGTTTTCCACTGTGTTTGTAGAAGGCTCCAGAAATCCTGTTTGTCCTGTTTAGCAAGCAGACAAGTGTCCTATTTCATCAAATAGACTGATACGGTGACCTGAATTCCTTTAGGTTAAATCTCCTGGTATTATCACTAAACTATGGGTTTCATAGCATGTAAGTACTAGGATAGTGGTGCTTGAAAGCTCCTTTCGTTAATCATCCAATCGACAATGCAGCGGTTTTCTTTGCCTGTTGTGCAAATAGAGGAAATCCAGTCTGAGATTATGTTCCGCCTCCATTTTTCGGCAATGTCAGCATACGATGTTTGTGCTCTGTGTGATTGCCTTTGCAACCTTGTGTGAGAACAGCAGTTGGGTGAGATGGGGCAGATGCTTCCAAGCAACGAGGTCATCCCATAATACAGTTTCTCCTCCAGCCCTAGATGTGTTAATCCTCAGCCTACATACTGCTTGATTGGTATACTACATAATTCTGAATAGTTGACACAGTCTCCAGAATTATTCCTCCAGTTTAACCAAGAACATATTGCCTGTTTTATACTGATACTTTTAATGTTCTGATCACACATTTGCAGCTTCATATCTCACAATTTCAACTGTATTTCTTGCAGCTGGGAGTTTATTTCACACATTTGCAACTTTATACCTCTCAGTTGCAACTTTATAAACCACAATTTCGACTTCATATCTCGCAATTGTGAGATTACATCACGCATTTGTGACTTTATATCTGCATTTATAACTTTTTATTGCAATTGTGAGATTACATCACGCATTTGTGACTTTATATCTGCATTTATAACTTTTTATTGCAATTGTGAGATTACATCACGCATTCGTGACTTTATATCTGCATTTATAACTTTTTATTGCAATTGTGAGATTATATCACGCATTCGTGACTTTATATCTGCATTTATAACTTTTTATTGCAATTGTGAGATTACATCACGCATTACGTGACTTTATATCTTGCATTTATAACTTTTTATTGCAATTGTGAGATTATATCACGCATTCGTGACTTTATATCTGCATTTATAACTTTTTATTGCAATTGTGAGATTATATCACGCATTCGTGACTTTATATCTTGCATTTATAACTTTTTATTGCAATTGTGAGATTATATCACGCATTCGTGACTTTATATCTTGCATTTATAACTTTTTATTGCAATTGTGAGATTATATCACGCATTCGTGACTTTATATCTTGCATTTATAACTTTTTATTGCAATTGTGAGTTTATATCATGCATTCGTGACTTTATATCTGCATTTATAACTTTTTATTGCAATTGTGAGATTACATCACGCATTCGTGACTTTATATCTGCATTTATAACTTTTTATTGCAATTGTGAGATTACATCACGCATTCGTGACTTTATATCTGCATTTATAACTTTTTATTGCAATTGTGAGATTATATCATGCATTCGTGACTTTATATCTGCATTTATAACTTTTTATTGCAATTGTGAGATTACATCACGCATTCGTGACTTTATATCTGCATTTATAACTTTTTATTGCAATTGTGAGATTATATCACGCATTCGTGACTTTATATCTTGCATTTATAACTTTTTATTGCAATTGTGAGATTATATCACGCATTCGTGACTTTATATCTTGCATTTATAACTTTTTATTGCAATTGTGAGATTATATCACGCATTCAGTGACTTTATATCTTGCATTTATAACTTTTTATTGCAATTGTGAGATTATATCACGCATTCGTGACTTTATATCTTGCATTTATAACTTTTTATTGCAATTGTGAGATTGTATCACGCATTCGTGACTTTATATCTGCATTTATAACTTTTTATTGCAATTGTGAGATTATATCACGCATTCGTGACTTTATATCTTGCATTTATAACTTTTTATTGCAATTGTGAGATTATATCACGCATTCGTGACTTTATATCTTGCATTTATAACTTTTTATTGCAATTGTGAGATTATATCACGCATTCGTGACTTTATATCTTGCATTTATAACTTTTTATTGCAATTGTGAGTTTATATCACGCATTCGTGACTTTATATCTTGCATTTATAACTTTATATTGCAATTGTGAGATTATATCACGCATTCGTGACTTTATATCTTGCATTTATAACTTTTTATTGCAATTGTGAGTTTATATCACACATTCGTGACTTTATGTCTTCATTTATAACTTTTTATTGCAATTGTGACTTTATATCTGCATTTCTAACTTTTTATTGCAATTGTGAGTTTACAGAAGAACTTTGAGTTTATTTCTTGCAATTATGAGTTTATATCACACATTTGCGGCTTCATGTCTCACAATTGAGACTTTATATCTCGCAGTTACAAATTGCAATTGTGAGTTTACAGTAAATCATATTTGCAACTTAGTTTTTTGCAACTTGCAACAAAGTTTATATCACGTAATTGCGAGTTTATATCAAGCATTTGCTGCTGTACATCTTGAAATTGGGACTTAATATCTCGTTATTGCGAGTTAGCTAATATCACGTGTTTACGTCTTTGAAACTTGCAATTGCAACTTTCTGTCTCAAAATTTCGACCCACAATTGCAAGAAATAAAGTCAGAATTGTGACATGTTCACTTTTTTATTCCATGGCAGGCACAATATTAAATGGAAAGTTCTGACACTAAATTCTAATTGGATGTGTTGCATTCAAAGCTGTTTTGAAATACAGGTAAATGCACACCTGTGACTGCTGGTGTGTTGTTGATAGGTTGACCTTTCGTTACCTATTGCTTTATTAGACATGTACTTTCAGTGCAAACTATGTGACAATTAGGCTTTTCACACTACACTTAACCTTGGGTTAATATCTCTTGTAAACTATTAAGGCCACTTTGAACCCCCAGTTAAGCAATGTTTCAAATTTTGATTTTGAAAAGGGGTAAGCACCGCTTTTAACCCTGAGTTACGAAGCTGTCCTCCAGAGTAAGGTTACCATTGCAACTTGAATTGCAGTGCCAAAAGTACACAGTAAAATGCACATGAAGTGCTAACCCAGGGCAAAATGTATTTCATTAGAAAAATGGTGCAAGATAATCCAGGATTAAGTTAACACAGGGTTGAAAACAGAACCAGTTTACATTGTGGCCAGTGTGGGTGCACAAATTATGGCCAAATAAAAAACATGGGCAAATTAGTATGGGCATAATTTATTTATTATTATTTTTTTAATTTAAGAAACAGCTACAGTCTACAGTATTCTCTCTTAAAATAGGATCATGAACATGAAGCCAGGCGTGGTTAAAAATGTAACCCTGGGTTAAAAACTCAAATTTTGAATCAAACTAAGTGATCTAAAGTATTAATGGGAATTTGTAGGTTTATGCACAAATGGTAAACTGAACAAAAATATATAATGAAATATGAAATATATGAAATAGAGTGGAATGGCTTTGTGGCTGCAGTAGTTGCCAGGGGGTGTCGAAGGGGAGGGGTTATGATTGGCTGAAGTGGGTCTGTTGCCCTGGCAACGGAAAAGGGGTTTGGTAGCGTTGCTGTGCGCAGCGCGGATGGAGGAAGCAGCTGCTGATCACACTCACTCAGTTTGAGGCAGAACACTCGGAATACCGAAGCGCTTCATCAGAAACAACCGGATCATCATCCTGCATGCACGTGAGTAACGAGGCGATTTTTATCCGATCGAGTGACTTTATATTTATATGACTGGCGTAAAAAAAGTTACAATTCTACGGGCAAGTTAATGTTGAAAGCATGGGCGGATATCAGGCTGTGATTCTGTTCCTGTATTGTTTCGCATGATCTCGTGTTTGTTGTCGTTAACATGACGAATTTCGCGGAATCGGGAGAATGCGAATAATTTAAACTCGAACATTCCTTCGCTTTTTGCCACATGCTCGAGTGCAACAAACTTATTATTTTGTGATATATAGCGCAGGGCATTTGCTCAAGTGTTTTCGCGCACTTCTGGGTGATATAACGATGTTTTCTTGTATTTTGTGCTGTGTTGTGCTTCTCTTTTGTGATTGGTTCCATAAGTCTATCGTTGATGTACACGCCCAACGCGAATTCGCGCGGAATCGCATTCAAATCGAATTTTTCAACAATGCAACAATTCAAAAAAATTCCATTCCATCGCGAGAAGATACTTTTGTCTGTTTGAGCATTGAGTTTTAATTATTCAATATCAAATGTTTAAATGTAAACGTATTTGAATGCATTATGTAGGCTATAAAGGAAAGTGTATATTTTAGGTGCAGTAACTGCTAACTATTTCTTTTAAAATGTTCAAAATCACTTTTTTGTGGGCAGTTCACTTAAAATAGTTAAATGAATTTAATAAAAATTTATTTGAATGGTAAATTAAAATTTAAATTAATATGCGGTCGAAATTGTAAACAAATGATATAAGAATTACAGTTATAATTACAAAATTGTTGTGTAAAATTGGTTTATATGGAGTAATGAATGTTGCACTGCGTGTAAAATCAACTGTCCATTCTGAAGGAATTATTAATTATTGATACACTCCATTTAGTTAACAAAGTGAACCCAACTATATAGATGGTTTCCTTCCATTGGTTTCCTTGCAGACTGTTTTTGAGGCATTAATGAGAAAACAATTAAGACATTTCAGGTGTTCTTTTAGTAATGGGTTGATACAGTGGTCTGGCTAATTAATCAGACGATATTTTGAGATCATTGGCTTTGGCTGATTAAGATCCCATCAACAGACTTGCCAATGGATAGAGTGCATTTTCTGTTTTCAAATATCTTTTGTTTACCCATTTTTGTGTGTGACCTATTTGAAATCTTTAAGTTGTATTTGGACATCTCGCTGGCAACCCATATGGTTCGACCACTATTGTTTTTATCTAAAGGAAAGTAAAAAAGCAACATAAAAAACCCGCAACTTACTGATAGACACTGTCATGGGTTATGTGAGTCATAACACCTACATTGCCTGAAATCTTTGTCAACACGCATGCTTTACATACTACCTGTGTTGGAAACAATTTTGTTGTCTTTACCCAGTCAATGGCTGATTGGCTCGTCTCAGGTCATGCTTGGAACATCGCTGTAGGTTCCATATGAACCCCATTCACTGGAAGCTTGACCTCATTGACATCTTGCAATCTGTTCATGGTATCCCTTTCACAGCAAGTCCACTCAGGGATTGAGGCGTCTTTGCTGCAATTCCCCAAGGCTCGAGTCACAACAACCTGGATTATGCCAATGATTATGTATCCAATACATAGACCAATTTGTGCCTCATTGTTCTGCATCACGACAAAACGTGTTTTTGTATCCTTACATACTAAAGTTTATGTCTCTGTGTTGGCATGGCATTACCCCATTAAAAGATTAACAGATGTGTGATATAACGGCCAGGCCTGGCTGATATTTGGCCATTTTGTGATTTAACGGCATCGCTGATAACCGCTGGTTCATTTGACCAATTTACAGAAATGTTAGTTACTTGCAGGATGTCAGTTTTAAGGCCCAAAACAAGTGCAAGGCAAACGCTTCTAGATACGCAAGCTTGATTTTGTGTGTTACGTTCCAATGTGTCAGAGCGCTGCTATTCGTATAGCAACTAAATTACGTATTCTCAGTGTTGCAGCAAGGGGGTGCTATAACCTGCATAAGTGTAAACATTGTACTTCCTACTGAACTACTGTCATGGCAGAGTAACCGTGCGTTCAGACCAGAGGCAGCAAGAGCGTAAAAATTCGCTCTGGCTGCCCTGCCAACAACGCTATCGAAAATTCGTGGAAGCTCTGACGTATTTGAAATAGGCGGCAACGTTCGTATCTAAAGGAGCCTCAAAACATCCAGACATCTTTTTGACGACATATCACAACTAGCGTATATCCTCATTAAATATTTTATTATATAATATTATATAAATCATAATAATATCCACTTCATCAACTCACCTGGCACACCAACAATTTCAGACACTTTTGTCCACTTAACGTTTTATTTATTTATATCCCTGTAAGCAAAAGGGACAGATCAAATATTACGGGAAAAGCCGCCACGGGAATAATCAGTCTTCGGAACTAATGTTTGGTGGGAACCAAAGTTTACACTGTTGTGTTATCTAGACTTCGCTAGAGCGGAGCACTTCTATACTCCAATAGGTTGCCGCCGAACCGCGTCACAGCTCATTACCATAATATTGGCTGCACTTGAACTTTCCTCTGACGCCCAAGACTCGCAGCGTTGCTTCTCGCCGCCAAGAGACGCTGGCTGTCATAGAAAATGAATGACTTCCGGTCATGTCGATTTGACGCTCTCGACGCCTCTGGTGTGAACGCACGGTAACAGTGTGAAGGGAATCTTGCTCAGCAAGATTGTTAAAGAATATGTTTATTCTGCCAGAATTATTACAAATAGCCATTTTTCATGATGTTGTGGTCACTCATATAGTAGAGAGGTTTATGTTTGAGAAGTAACAAGGCAAAAGATTATCGCCAGATGAGGTTGGAAATGGAATTGAAGGTTAATCAGAAAGAGACTTGGCATAAATAAAATAGAAATGGAAACAGACGTGCAGTCTTCAGGGAGGCAACAAAACTTTTCACAGGAAATTGGTGAACATAAATGTGTTTTACAGTAGATGGCACAAACTGTGCAACTGTGCATGCAAGAGAACTATATTCCTTATAAAAGTGTTATTGTTGGAACCCCATTGATGTCAAATGGATTGTTAATTGAGTTAAAGAGTCTTATTTTAATTGTGTGACAAAGGGGGTGTTGGTTCGACTGTCCTACTCGTTCGACAGATGTTGTTTGCTGACAGCAAGACACAAGATAAACAGCTCACAAAAACGACAAAGGCATAAAAGAGAGAATGAACTGCTTGAACTGTTGTTATTAACTGCCAGTTTTAACAGAATAGTAGTAGTTTGTTATATTTGCAGACAAGTTTTTTTCTCTTAAATTTTCTTGGTCTCATTAGTTTTTGTGTCATAATCTTAAATCGAAAATTGGAAGTGCTTATTTCGCAAGTAACTATATTTATATATATATATATAATAATTTTTTTTTAATTTCTGAAGAAATTGTCAGTGTTGCATGCCAATGCCAGGATGTTATAAGTGGTTATAGCACATTGCTATGTAGTTGCCACATCATGCCAGGGTGTTCTGAGTGATTCAAGAGGGCGGTCCTCTACCTACAGGTCTTAGCGGTTGCTAGGGTGTTGAATGGTTTCTAGTAGAGCTGAACGATTTGGGCAAAAAATCTAATTGTGATTATTTAAAAAATAATAATCAACTGCGATATGATATCTGGGGGCACCTGACTGCTTTGTAAAAAATAAAATATTTGTGACTTTTCATCTTCATTTTTTTTAAACCGTCAACTTGAATTATTGTCTATTATTGCAGTAATAATAATAATGTTATTATTAAAGAAAGTATTATAGAAATTTTTTTTGTATTATAATAATTATTATTATTCAATAGTAATTTATTTCTTTAATAATCTTTTTATTTGCAGTCCGGTTAAACATTCAAGACTTTATTTCAGCGGTAGCTTTTATTTTGAATCCGAAGGGATGGAAGTTTCTGTGGTTTGAAGTTGAGTTGACAACAGCCTTTTAATGCAGTGAAATGCTCTCATCTACCTTGCTGTCAACAAAAACCCACTCTCATGGGGTTGTTTTAAATATGTATATAGTAAATTGTAGTGGCCAAGCATAGAGGAATGTGAAATTACGCAAATGTGCAATTAAAGTAAATCTGGGGTGCCTTAAATAATGCGAGTTTGTGAGTATGGAGAACAGAACCGCTCTGAAACCACACATGTAATACACTTATCCTGTTTACATGTATTTAAGAAAGCACTACCTTTTGAAAATCGCAATTTCGATTTTATTTCAGTTAATCGTTCAGCCCTAATTCTAGCACCTTGCTATGTGGTTGCTAGGGTGTTATGAGCGGTTACTAGGGTAGACGTTTGTTTGCACACTTGCCCATATCCCAAGCCTCTATGATATTCTGATTTCTAGATATGGCTTGGCACCCTCCTTCGTCTATCAGATCTTTTTTCGCCTGTTTTATCGTTTAGCATGGCCAATAAACAATTTTCTTGCATATTTGTACCGTTTACAAGTATTTACATTGATGTGTAGAACAAGTGCTAAAACGGCACTTTCACTTTAAGAATGGTGGCAGTTCAGCTAGCGCCTCGTATTATCGCATATTAAAGCGAATGGAATTGCACAGCTTCGTTACCACATCCTTGCTTTGTATGATGACACTGAGAAAAATGGCTAGTAAGATACGTAATTTATATTTCGCAAGTTTTGCACACAATTTTTCTAAGTAAATATTAATGATATATTATTAAGTAAAATCTACTTAATATTGATACCCAATATTGATTAAAATGGGTGAGTAAATCTAACTTGAAAATCAGTTAATACAGTAACTTTTACTTACAAATCTGGTGTACATGGTACTTAAATTCTTAAAATTGAAGTGAACATTTTATTAAAACATTTCACATTTTTAGCTTTCCTTATAAAAACAAGTTTAATCATGTACCACATGACTGATATGATGCCTTTCACAGGAACGCTTAATGAATGCTATGTAGTCTATTAGACAACTTAATCTTGTATTATTGTCAGTAGAACCAAGATACAGAGTTGCGCACGCAGACCTCAACACTTGGTGCATTAAACACGATGACTCTAACTCAATAGACAATTTTGATAATAATGAACGGGTAAATTTGCACAGACTTCACAAGAAAAGAAACCAAATGTTACAACAAAATTAACAATAAAAATGGTGTCAATAAATTTGCAAACAGTGAAACCATGCAAGCTCATTAATTATTCAAGCCCGGTGCATGCTGAGAACACTCAGCTTCAGAAAGTGAAGTAAAATAATTTTATATACCTCTGAATTTTATTTCAAATTAGCAAATACATATGACTTTAGGATTGATGAATGATGACACATTGTAAAGATAACGCATTTATAAATAATATTTACTTCTGTGCTAGAGCATTATTTTTGACACGTTTAAATTGAGTACAAAAATAGAATTTACTGAATGTTTTCACACTTCAGCTTATTCAGGGTAGAAAGTACTTAATCTTTTCTGCTATATTTACTAAAGCACAAAATAATTTTTTTTTTAAGCGTAGAATGAAATGTTAGTCGCATATTATTAGCATGAAATTTAGTTGATTTACTCGCATTGTAGAGGGTTGCACATAGGGTAAAAGATCGATCTTGGATTTTAAGAATCCATATCGGGAAATGAAGATGGCAATTTATTGGAAAATCGATATTTTTACCCAACCCTAATATTTAAAATATTAAATTAAAAATAGTCATGGTTATGTAACATATAACACATTCTTGGTTCAATTAACAGCCAAACATGTATAGATTACTATATAAACCACAACCTTGGTATAAAATCACTCATACCGTGATAACTGATTTTGGTCATGCCACCCACACCTAATATTAGGAAGCATCTTTACTGAGCCTAATTTCATTTTGCCAGTCTAAATGAGACATTGTTCACCTTGAGACCTGCAAATGCACATGTCATGATGCCCAATTTTTTAAATCAGTCAACGGTGTGTATTGCGCGCCTTGTAGCTTAAGTCTGTTGATGTTATCTGGCCTTTGTTTGTAGGTGACTGCAGCTGCACAACGTTCATCAGCTGAACGCCCTCTGCCAGCACACCCCTCCCTATTATTTATTATTTTCTTTCTTCCTGACAAGACCAGGAGAATGGACGTTCCCAAGAGCTCCAGAGGCCACGGTTGTCTTGGTTACGTGACATCGCCGCATGCTAATATAATATAGGTGGTTGCTCCGAATTTGGGTTGCAAATGTAAAAATAGCATTTCCTCTTCTGCAGAGAAGCACTTCCTCCATCCTTCCTTGAGCTCCAACTGAAAGCCAGTTTCATTTATGGTGTTGTGGTGTATAGTGGAAGTGAATGGGAATTGGGCCTGTCAGGCTGCAAAATGACAAAACAGACCAAAGTGTTTGCTAATCATTTACTGTTATCTTCCCCTTTTGCAGAAGCTCTGAAGTGGACAACAAAAGTTGATGTTGTTCACGTCAAACCTGACGTGATGTGTGTAACGGTGCCATATTTGGTGCAATGGTGCTAGATTTTAAGTTGGTCTGTCCATCAAACAAAGCTATTGTATGGCTTCAATACTCAAATATGGTCATTGACATTTAGTCATTTAGCAGATGCTTTTATCCAAAGTGACTTTCAAATGAGACACATAGCAAGCAATTTGTCATACAAAGTTTAACAACATCTGCAGTATAAGTCTGCCAAGTTCTCACAGTGGCTGGAGTAGTAAAGATGCTTGCACAGAATAGACAGACAAGGGTTTTTTAGGGTTAAGTTGGTTAAGTGCTCACAGAATAGATGTGTTTTCAGCTGGTTCTTGAATGTTGAGAAGGTAACAGCAGATCGTGTGGAGGTTGGAAGTTCATTCCACAACAGACAAGCAGAGAAAGTGAACATTCGTGAAATGGACTTTGAGTGATGGGACCACCAGGCGTCGCTCATTCATGGATGGCAGAGAGTGAGTTGGAGCATAGACCTGAAGAAGTTAATTGAAGTAAGCGGGTACGGTTCCATTGCAAGTGTCAAAGCTTTGAATGCAGGTAGCCAGTGGAGTGAAATCAAGAGTGGGGTGACATGAGCCCTTTTTGGCTGATTGAAGATCAGATGCGCTGCTGCATTCTGGATCATCTTAATAGTGGCTTAGTTGTGTTAGCTGGAAGGCCAGCCAACAGAGCATTGCAGTAGTCCAGTCTTGAAATGACCAGAGGCTGTGTGGCATATTTAGACAGGAAAGGTCTTAATTTCATTATATGGAGAGGAACATTCAGAATATTCGTTATATATTAACCTGTTGCGTTTAATTGTCATTTTTGGGTGATCTATCCATTTAAGTGCGTACAATGGATTTATTAGCAGGTTTAGGACAAGTCAACTGTGGCTTATTACCGTCCATGTGATGTTTATGTGGGTTGAGACACAGTTTTGTCCATCAGTTAGTCACAGATAACGTAGAATGTGAACACTCCCGTGTGGCAGCCCCTCATATCGTACCCCCTCCCCCTTCGCTGTCCGCATCTGCCGTTGGTCGGCACGGGGGATTTGATACATACTGCCATTAGCAGTCGCTCTCCCATTGGAAGTGATGCTAATGTGACCGTTGGCCTGATTGCGAGGGAGAAAGTGTCAATCTAAACGTGCCTTGTGTCACTGGTAACAATGGCCCATTGTGTAGGTCACTCCCACACATTGAATAAATGGGGTTTGTTTAATTGAGATAGCAGTAGTGCAACATTGTTTGCCACGTCCTGGACAAGCCTGAATTACACACACACCAGTGCAAAAATAAGTAAGGAATTCAATGATTGTGTTTCTGATTCCGGTCAGCATTTATCCAGATTTAAGTCTCAAACCTTGAGTGCACATAAACCAATAAATCTGGAGTTTTTACCGAATTATACAAAAAGATCAGGACTGTGCAATAGGATCATTCCATGTGAACTCAACCAGAGGTCCCAGGCTCAAATATATTTTTACTGGTGAAAGATAAACATAAATGATGATGAAAGCCAAAATATTAAATGCCATGGAACAAAGTTTACTTAGTAATCCATTATGTTGTAGAGGGAGGTCAAAATGCAATTTTCACTGATGATTTTGGAGCAAAACTACAGGTATAAAAAATAACATTAGAAAAGTGCCAGCATCATTATTTTATTGTTACACAGAGATTGACAGGTCTATTTCTAAATGGTTTACTTCACTGCCCCTTGTTGCATTATATGTCCAAGAATGTGGATACAAAAAAAGTTGTTTTTCCCAAAGTTGGAGCCCTATAACTCCAGAATGATAAAAGATATCTTTTTATATTCTGTTTCACAACAAACTCCTTTTTGTATCTTCATTTTTAAGGCTCTGTGTGGTTAAATCTTAGACATGTGGCATTCTCAATGTGGCTTCACCCATAAATTGTTTCAGTTTTACCCATTTTCAATAGTTGGAAAACAAATGTGGGTCTCATGGTATGAAGCTGTAGTATTTCTGGTGCAACTAGGGCTGTTACTGATGATTATTTTGATATCTTATTTTGATTATTTCTTCAATTAATTGGATAAATCAAATTTTATTTCCTGTATTTAATTAAAATGTTTTTTTTTTACAGATATGATAAAGGATGTAAGGATAGATTTGATCAGAATATCGCAAGCAAGACAGCTGTTGAATAAAAGTTTGTTTTAAGTTAAGAATTTAATGATTAGAGGGCCTGGGTAGCTCGGCGAGTATTGATGCTGACTACCACCCCTGGGGTCACGAGATCGAATTCAGGGTGTGCTGAGTGACTCCAGCCAGGTCTCCTAAGCAACCAAATTGGCCCGGTTACTAGGGAGGGTAGAGTCACATGGGGTAACCTCCTTGTGGTTGTGATTAGTGGTTCTCGCTCTCAATGGGGCGTGTGGTGAGTTGTGCGTGGATCAGAGTAGCATGAGCCTCCACATGCTGTGAGTCTCCACGGTGTCATGCACAATGAATCACATGATAAGATGCGCGGATTGACGGTCTCAAAAGCGGAGGCAACGGAGACTTGTTTTCCACCACCTGGATTGAGGTAACCACACCAGCATGAGGACCTACTAAGTAGTGGGAATTGGGAGAAAGGGGAAAAAAAGAATTTGATTAGACACCATTTCGATGATGAAAACTATAATTGGTAAATAATTAAAATAACTAAACTGGTGTGTTCAATATCATATTAGCATATTTTTGCTGTGATATCGAAATTGGCATTGAGAACTCAAAGCACAACACTAAATCACTGTTGATGAAGTATCTTACTCTATGTGTGAGCATAGGTTACCTTTTGAAAAGTAGGCAGAATGCTTGATTTTTGGGATGTCAAAATGGGTTTGTTTTCATTTCCTCACACTCATGTAGTTCCAATGTCATTCCTATTCCTCTATAAATAAATCCATGAGAAGAGAGAGCTTGTTACCACCTGTGAGCATGGTGCAGCATACATCTTTCACATTTTGATTTCTAGATTCTACGAATTTGTGCTTTAATGTGGGTTTTGTATAATGTGGGTTTTGATATTGGTATTACATTGCAGCTTGTGGCATGAGTGTTGCATTTTGAACCTGGCGTGTCAAGTTAAAAATAGTTCAACTTTTAGAACGCATCTGCATTCGACACCATTCAGTTGTGTGCTGTATACCTGTTTTTCATGCAAGAATGCGGAAAAAAATGTCTAGTCCACTTTGTATAGTGCTGAGAGCTGTTGTTATCCCACACCGAAAGCCACAGTGTACTGTTCCCGTTCAAGTCCTCATCTAAGCTGTCGGTCAACAAGCAACTTCCCAAAATGCCACTGTAACGATTAGCTAAATTAAATTATGAGACCCCATTTTGCCAAGGTTGCTTATAGTTGTTACTGGACTATTTTGAAGTTGCAAAAAAATAGAAATCACGCTCATGGAATTGTTTACATGGTTGATTGTCGATGTCATTTGGCCGTTTACAACATTTCCTCAATAAAATAACATGTTTCATGGTTTTACATGACCTAACATGTTGTTAGCTTACTTAACATAAGTTTAAAATTGCACATTTAAACACATTCATATATTTTCTTTTTACTTCCAGATACTATAAGTGATCATTTAGACAGCCAAACTCTTTGCTCTAGCTATTGCATTTCTGAAATCGTCACCCTGATATCAGCACAAACGCGTTCCAGTGGCTGACGGTTTGTTGCTATATTAAGATGAGCCTGTGACATTGTGGGGGAAGGGACATCTTCTCTTTTCATGTTCATGTTGGACGCCGTGGCCTCTTGAGAATATTTTACATAATCAGGGACAATACATCATCTCATATGAGAGCTCTCACGCTGTTGTTTCACTGCAAAGTTAAACGAGTGTCAAACTATTTTCTACGCAGTACATTCCAGCTGTATTTTTAGTCGTATCTCTATAGCACTGAAGGTATTAGCCTACTTCTGTAAAACACTTGTGCTTCCCAAGGGTGAAGTGCGGGAACAATTGTCAGAATACTTGAAGTATTGGACTATGTTCTTCCTGAAACGCCACTCTGGCCGAATGTTATTAAAGTTAAAGTAATTTTATTTTCAATTTAAATTCGTTTTTAAATCCCCCCCAATTTAAATTCGTTTTTTCTCCCAATTTGGAATGCCCAATTACCAATGTGCTTTTAAGTCCTTGTGGACGCGTAGTGATTCGCCTCAATCCGGGTGGCAGAGGACGAATCCCAGCTGCCTCCACGTCTGAGAACGTCAATCTGCGCATCTCATCAGGTGGCTTGAGCGCGTTGCCACGGAGACATAGCGCGTAACTCACGACAAGCCCCACTGAGAACAAACATTTATATATTATAAATACACATTATAGCATCCACGAGGAGGTTACCCCCATGTGACTCTACCCTCCCTAGCAACCGTGCCAATTTGGTTGCTTAGGAGACCTGGCTGGAGTCACTGAGCACGCACTAGGATTCGAACTAGTGAACTAGCGAACTCAAAGGGTAATGGCTATCAAAGTCCCACACTGCAATGCAAATACACCATTTTCAAATGTATCCACTTGTTTCCGCTAGACGACACCATTTCAGTTTGGACGGAAGGCCAAAATATAGAGAAAAGGATGTGTTGGGGGTCTGGGAAGCTCTGCGAGTAAAGACGCTGACTACCACCCCCTGGAGTCGCCAGTTCGAATCCAGGGCGTGCTGAGTGACTCCAGCCAGGTCTCCTAAGCAACCAAATTGGCCTGGTTGCTAGGGAGGGTAGAGTCACATGGGGTAACCTCCTTGTGGTCGATATAACGTGGTTCGCTCTCGGTGGGGCGCGCGGTGAGTTGTGCTTGGATGCCGCAGAGAATAGCGTGAAGCCTCCACACGTGCTATGTCTCAGCGGTAACATGCTCAACAAGCCAAGTGATAAGATGTGCAGGTTGATGGTCTCAGACTCATCCTCCGCCATCCGGATTGAGGCGAGTCACTACGCCACCACGAGGACTTGGGCTACGTCTACATTAATCCGGATACATTTGAAAACGGCATTTTCGTTTCAAAACGCTCTCCGTCCACACTAACTAAAAGTTGCTCGTCCACACTTAAATGAATGAAAACGCTTAAATACGGTCTAAAACGCAATTTTCCTCATGTTCTGTCGCCGGACACCAATTCCGAATAAACTTCCCTTCGCCTTTGAAGGAACACGATGTGAAGGTTGTACAAAGTGACGTTTATTTTTTAACAACGCTATCAAAGTGAGTATCAGTCACAACAGTGCCGCTATAACACGGGCCGCCATCTTGATTGTTTTGGTTGGATAGATCACATGACTAAAAATGCGTCATCGTTTTCCAAAGCTTCCGTTTTCACAGTCCACACTACAACGCGAAAACGACGTTTTCAAATGTATCCACTTTGGAGTGCGTTTTCAAAAAGCTCAGTTTTCATGGACAAAAACGCCATCTCCGTGTGAACGGAAGGCCAAAACGGAGAGAAAAAGATGCGTTTTCAAACGAAAACGTATTCGTGTGGACTAGGCCTTAGAGCGCATTGGGCATTCCAAATTGGGGAGGAAAAAAATTGAAAAGGATGCTTTTTCAAATTAATTCATATTAATGTGGATATGTGGACTACATCTTAGTTTCATTTTTTACAATTCTGTTTTTAGTTTTTTTTTGTCAGTTAACGAAAGTGTTTTGTTTCAGTTTTGCTAAAAATAATGACACTGATTGGACCATATTCTCAACAAAATGCCATGGTGACCTTCAGTGTATTGAAATACAGTCACACAGTCAGCAGTGGTGTTTGCACAGGGGTTGTAGACACACCTGTGTATTTGATGTGAAGGTGGGACTGCTTTTCTTCTTGTTAAATGATTTCAATTTTATTTTGTCAGTTTAATTGATAACAGTGAATGAGCCGGGAAGTTTGGGGCATGATAAAGAGATGGTTTAACACAGCAAAACGCCTGGGTTGACAAAGGGTGTGGTGATACATCCCAGGGCACAACTGGAGTGTTGGGAGTCTATAAAGGCTTCTTTTTAGTGGTGTTGCAAAGGCAAGCATGATTATAACTATTGCTCTACTTGATGTTAACATCTTAGTGATTTGAACAAACCTCTAACTTTGGTTTGTTTCCCACACCGTTTGTGCTGCAGACATAAATGACTCCATAAAGCAGCTTGTCCACTTTTCTAACCAAGTAATTTAATTTAATTTCAGTTTTATTTATCCTCTGATTTAACAAAGAAGTTACTAGGAGATTGCATTTTAAATGCTGGTATCTACAGGTCACTGTATTTGCTCAGTGTTCCTCTTTTGCTTTTTGTCAGAAGTTAGTATCTGCTGTTGTTCTCTGCCCGAGCAGTTTCAGGGTTGAGATTGGAGGCACGGTGAAAACATTGAATACTGACCTGGACTTATTGATGTCCCTCCATCTGACTTTCCTACTAAACACTCCAGCAATAGCACCCCACCAGTTTGATCTCTCTGCAAACCCAAATCAGAACTGTTCTGATGATGTCATGTGAAGATCTGCTTTTTAGGTCACCACTTTGAGGTTCCTCAGCAGTCACAGGTTGGCGACCTGCATTTGTTTGATTGCAGGAAAAGTCTGGGGTTTGGCACCTGCATTTGTGTGTCACAGACTAAAGCCCTTTAAAGATCTAAATTTCAGTTCATTCCTTACACAAAGCTATCGTATGACTTCAGCAGGCTTGAAATATATCACATGAGTCACATGAGTCACGTTCTACCATTATGGTGCTTGAAAAAAATAAAGTAAATAATGACAGAGTTTTCATTTTTGTATGAACCATCTCTTTAAGGACGAGAGATCTTGAGTGGAAGCTGTCCCTGGCCTCCCTCTCTCTCATGAATGAAAGACACAGGCATTGAATAAGTATTTTAACTTGCAGATGAGCTGGTGGCGCCTCTGTAATCGGGCCCCGGTGTCTTTCCCACTACAACGGTCCCTCATTAGCGCTCTCCTCCTCCCTCACAAGTGTGCCATTACCGGCTGCTGCTTTGATGCCGTTTGATAAGACCACTGATAATTCTGATAATCGTCAATGAGCTAATCACATAAAAACCTCTTCTCCTTGATGCTCGACAGCAGTGCTCAAGTGTTGTGTCCATTGTAGAGGAAGTATGCTGTCCTTTAATAGGCCAGCAGCACCTGGACAATTAATATAACGGCTCCGCTGTTCAGTTTATATCAGAGTTTGTGTTGGTAATAAGGGTTAATGAACTACCCAGAGGCTGTAGAACAAACTGCAGAGCTTTGTTGATGTTAATGGGTTAACAGAAGCCGCTGTGTGTGTGTGTGTGTGTGTGTGTGTGTGTGTGTGTGTGTGTGTGTGTGTGTGTGTGTGTGTGGCAATGACACTGGTGAGTTAAGGGTACTTACCCAATTTACAACACAGTAAATGCAACAGAGGGAATACAAGTCAACATGTATTTTAAAACGTGCAGTTGCATGCATGACTGTCCGTGCATTCAAAAGGTGAGCATGCCACACACACTTACAGCCATGATTCTGTATAAAAGTATAGCTGTATAAAGTCAGTCCCTAATAATAGATTGTTTTAATTATTAAATGAATATTCCAGGTTCAATAGTTAGCTCAATCAACCGCATTTGTGGCATAGTGTTGATTACCACAAAAAAATTTATCTTGACTCCTTTTCGTTAAAAAAGCAAAAATGGAGGTTACAGTGAGGTGGAAGTGAATTTTTGGAGGGTTGAAAAGCAGAAATGTGAATCTTATATTTTTTTTTAAAGCACTTACATTCATTTTTCTGTTAAAATTATTATTTTATATGTATATATCACTACTATTATTTGAGCTGTAAAGTTGTTTTAGTTGTCATTTTGACTGTAGTTTTAGGGTTAGTTAACATCGTCATGGCAACAGAGATGTCAAATTGGCCATAACTCTACACATAAATGGTTAGTGAGTGATTTTATCATGCTAAAATCATGTTGACACACATGTTGTTTACGTCTTGTGGGCTAAACTCTACAAACTGGAGTGGTGGTGGTGTAGTGTTCTAAGCGCATAATTGGTAATCAGAAGGTTGCTGGTTCGAGCCCCACAACCACCACCATTGTGTCCTTGAGCAAGACACTTAACTCCAGGTTGCTCCGGGGGGATTGTCCCTGTAATAAGGGCACTGTAAGTCACTTTGGATAAAAGCATCTGCCAAATGCATAAATGTAAACTTTTGAAATGGTATTTAAAAAAAATAAAAAATTGGCCCCCATTCACTTCCATTATAAGTCTAGTGCCTCACCGTAACCTCGAATTTTAGGACGAGTCTAAATAATTTTTTGGGTAATTAACATTGTGCCACAAATGTTGTCGATTGAGCTTAACTTGAATTGAACCCAGAATATTCATTTAATAATATATTTTAAATATCTTAGTTAAATATCTAACAATTTTTTATTGTTTTGGTTTAATTTTGTTTGGTGTGAATATATTTTATTGTGTCTTGTTTTTTTTATATATGTGTTTGTTTTATATTTTTCCCTTTTGTTTTTGTATTGTTTTTTGTTTGGTAGGTTGGCTTGTTTTTGTGTTTGTGTGTTTGTTTGATTGAGTTTGTTTGTTTATGTTTCGCTTGTTTGTTTGGTTTAGAAATGTTAGTCTTGTTTTGTTTTTGTCTTGTTTTTTTTTTTGTTTTTTTGGATAATAATAATCAGATTCAAACCAGATTCAAAACTACGTCCTCAAAGCAGTTTTGTTTTTGTGCGAGTGTATATACCCTACCCACTTCGCTAACTTTTTAAAGGAAGCTTTACTTTAACGTAAACTGGCAGTTCTGGTGCGTTCTGACATGTCTGATAACTCCAATTATCTGAGAGATATGATTCATCAAGCACTGCTTATGACTTAAATATTAATTTCACTGTTTCCATGGCACTCCCTTCAACCTTTCAGTTGCACACTTATTTCCGCTAGCGACGATCCAGCTTCCTCTCTCTGTATATATGTTTGTGAATCCTCCTTTTTTGGGGGAGCGTGTTCTCCTTTTGATCATGGATCAAACTCATTACTGCTGCCACTTTAATCCATGTTTTTGTTCCTTAAAATGAATAATTCTCCCCTATTGTTCCAAACCTGTATGACTTCCCTCTGTGGAACACAAAAAGAGATTGCATTCAGGATGCCTCAGTCACCATTCACTTTTCTTCTATTGAAAACCGATGCAATAAAAGTGAATGGTGGCTGAGACTAACATACTGCCTTACATCTATCATAGAAATATAATGAAACTCAGATTGACTTTTGGTTTTAGTTGTTACACTGTTTGAGCTTATTTCCACTTTTTCCATTTATCCAAAAGTAGCTTCTTTACACCCAAGTAGAAACTTTTCTAAAAATATTATTTTGCCTTATGACCCTTAAAAGTCTCATCCTGGTTGTTTTTGACCTATTTAAACATTAAAAACACAAGTAAAATCTCCATCCTCTGCATAGAGAGAGCTGACCCACCCCTCACCCACAATAGACTGGCATGTGTGCTGTCAGTCTATGAGCGGTGTGTGGATGATACGAGCAGGAGTATGGTTGACAGCGTGGTTGTCATGGTGACATTGGGGGCACGGATTTCAGCATGGTGTTACTAGACGGTAGGGATTTGCCAGTTCGCTCAACGGCAATGACCTGCTTTCTGCTTTAATGCCATGGCAAGAGCGCATCTGCCCATTCTACAGTAATATGTTTGTGCCGTTTGACTTGACGATGTGCCACACAACCGTTGGAACACATTAAGGATTATATTTATAGTTGCTGATGAGCAGTACAACAGTCTTACAAAGCAAAAGCATCCACATAAATCTGATCCAAACCAAAGAGATTTCAATTTCAAAAGGCTTTATAGTAGGGCCGGTACTAGGATATAATCTTTGGGGAGGGGGGCAATTGGGGCATTTTGGCTTTGGGGCAATGGGTTCTCCTTTCACTTGGCCAAGGGGGTCCCTCTTGGTCATCCCCCGGTGGGGGGGGGGTTGTAGAAGGAAAATCCACAGGGGCCTCCCTAGCCTGGCCATGCTTTATAATGCTGGGATGATTCCTGACCGATGCCAGTTGGTACCTGGAGATACAATATTATATCAATATTTTGGTCGCAATGCAAAAATATTGTGATTACTTTGTTTAGTGTGTTGCAAATCGATACTACTATATACTGCAATCTTTTACGCACCTGTTTCACATTCATTTTCAATTGGACTTTGGGGCTTTGCGCAACAAGTGCTGAATTTCTAGCTTTACTACATCAAATTGTATAGCTTGTTTCCAGCATGTTTAGACCCTCTAAAAACCTTTACAGTCAGTCTGAACAGATATCTTACAAAGTTAACAAGTTGTAGACTTTCAGACGTTCATTTCTTAGCTCATTTGCTCATACTTAGCCCCCCCCCATATTGATACTGTAATGTGAGGTAAAATATTGCAAAACTTTGAAAGGTACTCTAAAGATTCTCCGATGCTTTATATGACATTCCTTCTGAACTCATGCAAATGGAAATAACTGGCAGCAATTCCTTCCTGCATGGCCCCTTATAGGCAATAGACTGCTTAAGCAACACTCTCACCTCTGGTTTCATGGTAATGAATGAGCAGAGACCTAATGTGGATTTGTGGATTTTATGCAGCCCATTTGCTGCTCAGCCAGTGTCCATTGACTGTTTTCACGCAGCTGGTTGACTTGATGGCTAACTAGCAGCTGCGTGTGATCTGTAAGGAGGTGGGCGGAGATGATAATCAGACTGGGTCATCTCAATCGCTCTCAAGAAACCTCAATAACCCTCAGACATGAGAGCTTCTCCTTCAGTTGAGATTGCTGAAGGACTGTGAGAAATACCAGTACATGAGTTCTAGAAAGAGGGGGGTTTCTTGGAGAGATTATCGGAAGGAATAAGTGAGACTGGAGAGAAGAGGAAGTACAAGCAAGAAGTTAGGCTCGAACTCGAAGCTTGACTTGTGGGAAAAATGGTAAAGAATGTCATGAGACGGCACAAAAGGGAAGATGCTCTATAAATGTGTGACATGAGATTGATTCATTCTATTCACCAATTTATTGTATTTTTTCCCCATTACGTTGGGTAAAATTGAAGTTACTTTCATTTTTGTCATTCCTACTACGCTCCGACAATTGTCAGCAGATCAAACACCGTTTCTGTTTGTACTTCAGTTTATCTGTCGACATGTGTTTTATGAGTTTGATCAATTTTTGTTCATGGGTCAATGATGTCACATGCATTTTTTTTGTCCAGATCTATTAAATTATTCAAATACACACAACAATTACTTGAAAACACCTCTTCTATGATAAACGTGTTCAATTTCTGAAATCAAAGTCATTTTAATATATTTTTTTTCTGGGGTTTAAAATATGTACCGATACTAGTATCGGGTCTGCTACAGCGCTCATGTACTGGTACTTGTTAAAATGCTCCGACACCTTATTTTTCAATAACCCTATACTGACAATGACCATTCTCAGGGCTCGGTTACATACTTTTTCCTATTATGTTCAATTAAATGCTACCAGATTTACCAATTCATTAGCAATCTTCCATTTTTCAAGCAGTTTTTCTCATTCTTTTCCTTTCTATTTGCTTCTCCCTTCAGAAGACATCCCTGATTTAATGGGTCCAATCATCGGGATGTCACCGGATAAGAAAGCAGAATCCCTAGGTGTGCTGGGGGAACGGGGGAGCCTGCGTGGAGTTTGTGGGACGATACCTGAAGCCGAGTGTGCCTCCAGCCCCCTGGCCACCAGCCTGGATCGTACCTCCAGCTCAGGAGACGAAGAACTTACCAACCTCAACTGGCTCCATGAGAATCTTCTCCAGAACTTCACACTGGGAGGCCCCGAGGCCCAGTCCAGCCCCAGTCCGCTCTTTGACATTGAGGGCAACCACGGGAAGTCCGTCATCTCCTCGGCAGCTTCTCGTGGAGATTCCGTCAAGTCAAAGCCACCTTTCTCCTTCTCCCTGCTCATATACATGGCCATCGAACAGTCCCCCAGCAAGTCTCTGCCAGTGAAGGACATCTACGGCTGGATCTTGGAGCACTTTCCATACTTCTCTAGTGCCCCCACTGGCTGGAAGAACTCGGTGCGGCACAACCTGTCCCTCAACAAGTGCTTCCGCAAGGTGGAGAGCGGCCTTGGGAAGGTGAGCATCTTTCATTCAATCCCGATGATGGTATACTTCTGAGTTGCTCTGCATAAGTAAACAAACTAGCTAGTCTTTTTACTAATTAGACATTTAGCTGATGCTATGCAGTGTGATTTGGGGTGCCGTTTGTTGGGTATGTCTTCACTGTTTCTTATTGTTTTTTTATATGTAAACTTGTGCTAGTTGGACGTCTTTGACCATTGCACCGTGTCTCACTGTTTTTTCAGCATCTCATGCAGGAGCGCCACGATTTTAAGACATGGTGTGAAGTCGAAAGTGCTTCAGCTTTTAAAATGCATTTGAGACACCTGCGTTCTGCTCTATTCGTTTAGCGTTTTTAAGCAAAAGGACGTTTTCAGTGCGAGCGACCCATTGCAGAACACTTACTTCAGGGACAGTTCCCACTGGAGTATCCGAAGGTTGAAGTATTGGTCACCCATAAATGACACTTTATGAATGACACATTTTTTTAAGATTTACTACACTAGGGGGGCCTGGGTAGCTCAGTGGTTAAAGACGCTGACTACCACCCCTGGGGTCGTGAGTTTGAATACCAGTGCATGCTGAGTGACTCCAGCCAAGTCTCCTTAGCAACCAAATTGGCCGGTTGCTAGGGAGGGTAGAGTCACATGGGGTATCCTCCTCGTGGTCACTATAATGTGGTTCGCTGTCGTTTGGGGCTTGTGGTGAGTTGTGCGTGGATGCCGCAGAGAATAGCGTGAAGACTCCACATTCACTATGTCTCTGCGGTAACACGCTCAACAAGCCATGTGATACGATATGCGGATTGACTCTCAGATGCGGAGGCAACTGAGATTTGTTCTCCGCCACCCAGATTGAGGCGAGTCACCAAACTGGCCCAGTTGCTAGGGAGGGTAGAGTCACATGGGGTAACCTCCTCGTGGTCGCTATAATGTGGTTTGCTGTCGCTTGGGGCGTGTGGCGAGTTGTGCGTGGATGCCGCAGAGAATAGAGTGAAGACTCCACACGCACTATGTCTCAGCGGTAACGCGCTCAACAAGCCATGTGATAAGATGCGCGGATTGACTCTCAGATGCGGAGGCAACTGAGATTCGTTCAAGATTGTGTCACTACGCCACCACGAGAAATGTCAAAAATGACAGTTGTGGCATCAATCCAAAACACCAAACATTTTTGCCCCTAATAAAGTTTTTTCTAAATGTATTATACTTGTTTATAAATTGGACAACATTTTTAAGTGAATAGCATGCTTGAGATGAAATATGAGACAAGTGATGTTTAAAGAAAAATCAAGGGAAATATCACTAATGTACTTAATAATAAAAGTCCACGGTGCTAAAAGTGCCCAAAGTTGAAGAAACAGCCATTTGCAGTAGAGAGAGTGAGGGGGAGGGTACGGGACCAAGAAGCTAGTTTTGAAGACATTTGACGACTGTTTTGAACCACTAGGCCAGAGCTCCTACTTGTCCACCATTGCCAACATAATCTTTTACCAAATGACATCCGACAGTGTTGCACCTTCATGTCCGTCTGCCTCTGTCGTGTGTGCGGTCAGTGTAAAGTGTTCGGCCACTCAGCCGTAATGTTGAGATGTGTTAACTGACTGCAGTGAGAGTGAACGTGTAAGAGAGCGACAGTGAAATGATTTTGTCTGGACCCATGAGAGGTCATCAGTGAGAGCTCATCTGTCAGACAAACACCGAGAGAGACACACAGAACTGGTTTCACATGACACTGCCTGATTTGCGTTACCCTGACAACGTTTCCTTCTTCCTGTTTTTGAGCCGCCTGGTAATCTAAGTCTAGGTTTAGCCACCCTCCTCCTACATAGTCATCAATCTCTCTTTCTCTCATAATAAATGAAATTATAATATAGACATAGGAATATAATTGATGTATACTATTTTATTTTGAATATATATTTATGTGTGTGTGTGTGTGTGTGTGTGTGTGTGTGTGTGTGTGTGTGTGTGTGTGTGTGTGTGTATATATATATACACCAATTAAAATCACACCGAAAACACACAGATCAGCCACAACATTAAAGTGCTTAATTTTCATGAAAATGACGTTTACATTTACTGTTTTAAGACAATCATAATCGTCTTAAAACAGGCTTAATTTCTTATGATTGTGAGATGAATATGTTCTTGATCGGTTTTGTGAGATTCACCTGGATATTTGAATGTATGGATAGGCAAAAGTTGTCAAATCTCCTCTAGACTTTTCGTGTCGCTGTACACTGGATGTAGGCTTTTGTCTGCCAATAATCAATTTCAGAAACGTTAAATATGACACCATGTTTAATCGTGGGTTATTCTACCTTTAATGCTTTTGACTCCCAACAAAATCCATTTACTCACACCATTGAGTGCCACAGTAATTTACTGATACAGTAATAATTACAACTTATGGATCATATCCTGTCATATCATCCAAACTGCATCTTTTCTGCTGTTTACGACCAAACTCTGATGTTTATCGGCAGCTTTGAACCATTCCTTGTAAACTCTCAGCAGGCTCTGTATTGCCAATCTCATGCTCAGTTGATCATATTAAGAAGCTTTTCAGTGGCTAGAATCACTCACAAGGCGGCAGTTTAAGTGTCGAACTGTTTCTGTCTGTTTGGAGTGAAATGGACCGATACATACAACTAATCCTTCTTGCACATGTGCCGTATTATGAAACCCCCAAACTGTGACATGATGGCTTTGGCTTGTACTGTATTGGTCTTTGTTTTTGGTGATTGTCGATTAATATTTGTATCTCTCAGTAATGTTCCAGTGGGTAAAAACCCTTGCAATAGTACTGTAGTTTTGCAGCCTTTGTATATAAATGGTAATCTGATGGTTTTCTACATTCATTCTTCAAATTTCTACACATCTCCCGCCAATTGCACGTAGCTGTTTCGTGTCAATATGCTAAAGCTTTGCTAAGATACGTTTGTTTTGCCGGGGTCGCCATCAAATTCGTTGAAGCGTTATTCGCAAACGATTTGGTCTATCAAAAAGATGTTTTTCAGAAAATTCTAAATGGCGAAAAATTTAGTTGGCCGGAAATGGATGATTCTCCATTTTGATTCTCGACCTTATGGTTAAAAAGTTATGAGCATAAACATAAGTGCAACTTTGAACAGTTGGTGGCGCTAGAGAGTTTGTGTTAGAGACCCCATATTTGGGACAGTTACATTTGAGAGTGTCCTCTATCAGTGTGCCAAATTTCAGCATTTTCCTACATATGGTTATGTGGGTTGCCATAGCATCCCAGCAAGAAAAAGAAGAATATGAAAACTGATACAACATGTGCTACAGTACGCACCTTCAGTGCTTGACCCCTAAACATACAGTTCTTCTCAAGGATATCTGTTTTACTTTCTACCTAAAAGCTTACCTGTAAATATTCAATGCCCCATATCTGGTAAATTTAGCTAAATCCATTGATTTAGTTCTTTGGAAATGTTCATTTGTATCAATTCAAACACTTTTTTTATTTCAGGTGGACTGATTCACCACAGAGACTAGTCAAAATCCCAAACGTTGTGTACAGCTAGACATTTTTTGTGTGCAGTATGCATCAGTTTTGAGATCTGGGCTGGTAACCGAAAGGCTGTAGGTTTGAATCCTGCAAAGGGGGTGTTCATTTGTATGTTTGCTGTTGTATCTTTGTGCAAGACACTTAAACCTCAAGTTAATCCAATAGAACTGAATCCGTCATAAGTTTTTTGTTAGTCACTTTGGATGAAAGCACTTGCTAAATGACAACTAAGGGGCCGTTCAGACCCAATGTTTTCTTGCGCTTAAAAAGCTAGATGCAGTGCAAGAGGTGTAACTGAACGCATGTGTCTCGAGACGTGTTGTTCTTTTTAACTTAAAATGCCAAAGAATGGTCACAGACGTTCGTGTACCACATGTTTTCATAGAAAAACAATTGAAAATCAACACATGGATTCAAAAACCGTTTGGTGTGAACAGCCCCTTACTTGCTCTGCAGCTGTGCTCATGTCGTCTAACTATGTGGTTCCTGTAGGTGAATGGAAAGGGATCTCTGTGGTGTGTGGACCCTGAATACAGACCCAATCTGATTCAAGCTCTAAAGAAACAGCACTTTCCCACAGCCCACTCATTCTGCACGCCCCCCGCCTCCCCACCCAGGTAAACATACATTTACTACAGTACAAACACACACACACACACACTTTTATACAATATAAGTGTAAATAACTAAGCAAAATAACTTTGTCTGTCTGACAGTGCCTTCTCACCCGCTCGACACCTCTTCCTCCAGGGCTGCTCTCTGAAAGGTGAGACAGTTTCTCTGTTTGGTATTTTGAATATTGTCTCTTTAAAAATTACAAGTGTCAATTTTGAAATCTAGTTGGTCACTGATGAATGTGCATTTTTTTCCTTTTTTCCTGTGCTCTAAAAATATCTCATCAGCTAGATATTGCACGTGTGCAGAGTAAGGGGCCGTTCAGGCCGAACGTGTTCCTGCGCTAAAAAATTTAGACTGTACAACAGAACACAGGTGTCTTTTAAAATTTAGCAGTTCTTTTTAACCTGACATGGCTTCTAAAAATGTGCCGTTCCTGAGACTGCATTGCATCTATCAAAGACGTCTCTCCAGTGCATGTTTACATAGAAAAGTTACGGAGAAACAATGTTGACTGATTTTTGGTGTGAACAGCCCCTAAAACTGATTGATGTCTATTTGAGAGAGAATCGTTCTTTAAAACGACTCACAAAAATGAGTCTGTATGGTTCATTAGTGAATTGGTCTGAATCAATAAGATGTTTAAACAACAATCTGTATCCAGTAATGTTGCGGTTTGGATGCATCAGTGTCACGTCATTTCTGTCTTTCTCTGTTGTCTGTCTGTCTGTCACCTTGACCATGGCGTCAGTCTCTCTCTCTCTCTCTCTGACTTGTTGCTAATGAATAATTCAAAGCTCCTGAAGGGTAGCATGGAAATGGAGAAACTCCAGCCCCTTGACCCCCCTACACACTCTCTGACCCCTCTGTATCTTGTGTTTTGTTGCAGAGTCTGATATTGATGCTGCCACCGCTATGATGCTCTTAAAATCAGCCCCCGGACACCACAGTGACCAGTGTAAGAGAAGACCCTCTTTAATGACCGAACCCAAGAGTGAAAACAAAAACATGTCCAGGTCACATTTCAAACTCCAAAATCAAGGACAAAAAAAAATAAAATTACAATTTTGCATCTAGAAATGTTTTAGAACAATTCAGGTTTTGTTTTGAGTTTTTTTGCAATGTAACAATGTGTTCTTGACAATTAAGGACATTTCCCCCCAATCACGGGTCATTTACTTCTGAATCATTTTCTTTATTCTCAGTGTTGATTTCTCATTGGTGTTTAATCATTTATGGGGAAAATGTGCTTAATTGTCGTGACAATAATGATTTTTTTTATTTAAATTCTTGTTAAAATAAGCGTAATTTTACTTAAGCTAAATATAAATGATTTCTTTGTCTTATGATTTTGGGGTGAAATAAAACCTGAACATGTTTTTGGAAGGTTTTGTGAGAATCACTCTTAGCTTCTTTTTTTTTTAATAGATTCCAAAGGTTTTAATTATCTGTCTGTCTGTCTGTCTGTCTGTCTATCTTTCTGTCTGTCTATTTGTCTGTCTATATGTATCTGGCCGTCTGTCTGTCTGTCTATCTATCTATCTACAATATATCTATCCGTCTGTCTATTTAGATGTCTGTCTGTTTGTCTGTGTCTGTCTTTCTGTCTATATGTATCTGTCTGTCTGTCTACTGTATATGTATCTGGCCGTCTATCTATCTGTCTGTCTTGTCTGTCTGTCTGTCCATCTACAGTATATCTATCCGTCTGTCTATTTATATGTCTGTCTGTATTTTTGTCTGTCTGTTTGTCTTTGTCTGTCTATCTGTCCGTCTGTCTGTCTTGTCTACTGTATATGTATCTGGCCGTCTGTCTATCTTATCTGTGTATCTGTCTGTTTATATGTATCTGGACGTCTGTCTGTTTGTCTGTCTGTCTGTATTTTTGTCTGTCTGTTTGTCTGTGTCTGTCTTTCTGTCTATATGTATCTGTCTGTCTGTCTACTGTATATGTATCTGGCCATCTATCTATCTGTCTGTCTGTCTGTCCATCTACAGTATATCTATCCGTCTGTCTATTTATATGTCTGTCTGTCTGTCTGTATTTTTGTCTGTCTATCTGTCTGTCTGTCTTGTCTACTGTATATGTATGTGGCCGTCTGTCTATCTTATCTGTGTAACTGTCTGTTTATATGTATGTGGCCGTCTGTCTGTGTATCTGTCTGTCTGTCTGTATTTTTGTCTGTCTGTTTGTCTGTGTCTGTCTTTCTGTCTATATGTATCTGTCTGTCTGTCTACTGTATATGTATCTGGCCGTCTGTCTATCTTATCTGTGTATCTGTCTGTTTATATGTATCTGGCCATCTGTTTGTGTATCTGTCTGTCTGTCTGTCTACTGCATATGTATTTGGCCGTACGTCTATCTATCTGTGTGTCTGTCTGTCTAAATGTATCTGTCTGTCTGTCTAAATGTATCTGGCCATCTGTCTATCTATCTGTCTATATATCTGTGTGTCTGTCTGTCTCTTTGACTAAAGATATGTACATCTATAACGCATGAGTCATTCTTTACATGAATCCATTTTAAGCATGAAAACTCCCTGCATGTCACACGCCCCTCAAACACGCCCCATAATATTGATTGTGGTGGACTGAAATACGATCTGTGAGTCTGATGTGACCAGTTGATGAGTCAGTTTAGTTCAGTCTCGTGCAAAAAGACACGTGTGCATCTGTATATAAGGAGAGGGATTTGAGCATGTATCTATGTAACGACTAAAAGCTCTTACTGGTAATTAGTGCATCATTGCGCTCCCTTCACACGTCTTTACCCTCGTTAAGCGTGTCACTGTAGTGTTCTCAACCGCTAATGAGCCTTAATCACACGCGTCAAAAGAGTGCTTCATTAAGACGGATGAAGGTACTAGATGATGCATTTCAGAACAACAGTCATTGTATAGATTGACAGCTCAGATGTGGAATTTAAATGAAAAGAAAAAATATTGAGGAACAGACCGATATATGGGTCGATAATCGCAAATATCATCCGATTAATCGATTGATCGATTATTCGACCTGGCCTAAAAATCAGCCCATCTCAAATTCTATTATTTATTTATACTTTTGTAAACATGAACCATGTCTACTCTGGCAATTAACAGAGCAATATATCCTCAAAATGTGATGAATCGGTTTGGCATAAATCAAATCTCAAATTATTTTAATATTTTTTTTCAGTTGTGAACAATGCTTGCTCGGCCAATTAACAGACATGAAAGTGGCTGTTTTCTAGATTTTAAATAGATAAAAAAAATAATAAAAAATTCAGCAATGTTGTGTTTAACAAATCATGATGTCAGAAACATTTCCTGCTGTGATGTATTTGTGAAATTACTCATAAAAGTTTAATAAAGCTTGTGGTTTGTCATGCAGCTGACCCGGACAGCCCCATTAACCTCTCTCGTCCAGACTCTGTCCTGGTGAGCAGCGACCCGAAGCAGGACCACAACTACAGCAGCGCGTCATTCCAGCGGTGCTCGTCTCGCTCTTCCTCGTCATCCTCTTCATCGCTGTGCTCCATGGACGATACGGGCTGCGATTCGGGTCAGGGCCGCCGCGCCGGCAGCGAGGGTTTCCATAGCGACGAGGACTCCGAGGAGGAGAGGAACCTGCGCCTGCTCAAACTTCCCATCCGTCGCCCGCTCACCGTCAAGTGCTCTATTCCGGGTAAACGGACCCGTCACGAGTCCAAACCAGAACTGGACGAGGAGCTAAAAGAAGCGGCTGGGTCACTCTTACATCTGGCCGGGATTCGATCCGGTCTAGATTTATCAAAACGAATGGCCAAGAGCAAAAAACAGGCAAAGCATCGGAAATAAAGCCGGAAAAAGCCTTTATTGACCTTTTAACCCCTGGACTGTAAATCAGTGACCGTGCCTCCTCGTTATTTTTGCTTCATTAAAAATCGTACAAACTCCGAGCTCAACAATAAGGATTTTTTTCTGCTGCCCAAGTCAGGCCAGTAATTTGTACCCACCCTGGTAATATTTTATTTTATTTTATTTAGTAAAATTATACTTGAGACATAATAGCGATTTATTTTTGTTTTGCAACTTTTTTTACACATGTTAGAAAATAAATAAATGCATATAAAGTGTTCGAAAATACTTAAACACCCCTTGTTGACAATAAGATGAACTAAATAGAAAAACCCCCACACTGTCACAGCTTTTACCTTTTAATTGCAGCAAAATTGG
>NC_068299.1:3046269-3076269 GCF_025860055.1 Xyrauchen texanus | reverse complement strand
ACATTTATTTTCGCCAAAGATATGCAATTGCATTATATATGGTATTACTGAATAAAAGATGTTTTACTTATGATGGTTTTGTCCAGATTTGTGTATTATGTAGTTTAAAATGAGTTCCATAGTCTCACACACTTTTACCATATATTCAAAGTATAATCACTTTTAAAGGCCACGTCCACACGTTTTGTTTAAAAATACATTCATTTAGCTTCTTTTATGCCTCTCATCCATTTTCATCTGAAAGTAGAGTGTTTGGAGAATGATAAATCATCAAAATATTAATATCATAAAGCAATGATGACCTCCGGTGCCCCAAAATAAAATGATAAGAAGTCTCATCTTTAACAGGAAACACTTGGCTTAAAGGGACAGTACACCCAAAAATGAAAATTCTCTCCTCATTTACTCACCCTCATCCCATCCCAGATGTGTAAGACTTTCTTTCTTCAGTAGAACACAAATGAAGATTTTTAGGAGAATATTTCAGCTCTGTAGGTCCATACAATGCAAGTGAATGGTGACTAGAACTTTGAAGCTCCAAAAAGCACGTAAAGGCAGCATACAAGTAATCCAAATGACTCCAGTGGTTTAATCCATGTCTCCAGAAGCAGCCCAGTTGGTTTTGGGTGAGAATAGACCAAAATATAACTCCCTTTTCACTACACATCTTGACATCAGCAGTCTCCTTGGCGATATATTTACATTTACATTTATGCATTTGGCAGATGCTTTTATCCAAAGCGACTTACAGTGCACTTATTACAGGGACAAATCCCCCCGGAGCAACCTGGAGTTAAGTGCCTTGATCAAGGACACAATGGTGGTGGCTGTGGGGATCGAACCAGCGACCTTCTGATTAATGGTTTACCAGTTATGTGCATTAGACCACTCACTCATATATTACTTTCAAGCTCGATTAAACTTTGAGCTTCAAAGTTCTGGTCACCATTCACTTGCATTGTAAAGACTTACAGAGCTCAGATATTCTACTAAACATGTTAATTTGTGTTCTGCAGAAGAAAGAAAGTCATACGCATCTGGGATGGCATGAGGGTGAGTAAATGATGACCATTTTTGGGTGAACTGTCCCTTTAAGCCAAGTGTTTCCTGTTAAAGATGAGACTTTTTTGTTTTGGGGCATCGGGGGTCATGATTGCTTTATGATAATAATAATATTGTGGTGATATTTTTATTGTACTTACCACAAACTGGCTGTCCATTGTGTCTAAAAAAGGTTCAGATCTATAGATGCTATAAGAGGAATCATAGACAGATGTCTCCATCTGCTGGCTGTAAACTGTATCACCTCATGGAGATGGCTCAGATTGCTTTCTGACATGTTCATTCTCAGACTTAATCAAACTCATGTTTATTAGTACCACACACAATACTTCAATAAGACTTGTTGTCCTTACAGATACAAATAAATCTGGGTAGTTTGGTCATGTTTGTCTACCCTAAAGAGACACAACAAATGATGGGGCCGTCTTCATTCTATAGTTTTGTCTGGTAAGTCTTTTTTACAGCTCTCAGAATAGACTGTGACTCCATTGATAATTAGCACAGTGTCTCATTCACTTTAACTCAACCAGAAATTACAGCAGCATCCCCCTCCACTCTCCAGCACGCTTCCGTGGCAACCACACCATGCCAACAGTTGCTTAGCAACCAGACAGGACTCAAGCCTCCAGGCATGGACTATTGTGTCTAGGAGAGACAGAGAAATGGAACAATGTGAAACTAAATGATTTGTGATAAATGCATGGTTTTGCTTTCTTATTTCGGTTAGCATGAGTATACCGACTAAATAAATGCGCTGGCGCTACTACTTCCAAACCAGAAACAAGGCTCTGGGTGTGCCATGGGAAAACAGGGTGTACAATACCCTGTTTGATGCACAGTAAAGTGACATGTACCATTAAAACCATTGCATTAATGTCTTTATGGCCTATTTTTATTTATTTATAAAATAAAAATACTAATTTTGTCAATTGACATGCCTGTTAATTACTCCAAATGTTAGTCTTATTTTTAGTATATTTAGTCATAAAAATGTAAATCTGATTATTTTGGAGCAATTAACTTATAACGATTTTCCAAAATATACTGGAGACACAAAATGTAAATGGATGGGTAATTTAGATTGTATGGGAATTCACTGACTCAACAACATTGCAGATGAGAAATGAATGTGTGATGCATTGTGGAACAGAAGATTTGAAATCTTAGTATATTTAGGGAGCACAGGGACAACTGGTTTATGCGTGACTGCCAAAATAAACTGAAAAAATACTGATGTTACAATACAGATTGAGCCAATATGAATATAGTTAAACAATGTCTGAAGATGCAAACCAACAAAAAAGCACGTTTTTTGGTGTGTTGTGCAGACACTACAATAGCAGCAAACATGCAGCATCACTCAAGAGCAAAAGTTCCCAGTGCCATTGTTGAAATGCGCAATTATGAATAATGACGAAGACTGGCATAGCATAAAAAAACATGCTTGTTTCCTCAATTATTGACTCCGCATCTGTTCGAGATGGCCTCTGCAACACATAGAGTATTATGATTGTCATTATAATCATTTATTCAGTTCCATAATTGATGTTGAATTTTTTCATCACATGGATGCATTTTTAAACCCCTATTATTAACAAGCGTAATTTCATTGGGTGTGCAAGCTGATGTTTTGGGTGGCATTCGCAAACCCTGGCAAGCCCGTGGCTATGCCACTGCTGCCAACAACATAAATGTACAGTTTAGAACATTTGTGTCGATGCGTTCAGTGTAGACGGTTTCAAACCATTGCGTCACGTTGTGTCAACAGACGTGTCCAGTGTAGACAGGGTGTAGATTTGACTTGAACGTTGTGAAGAATTTACATGATCATTATTGATCATTGTATAAATATTGGGAGGGTTGCACTTGCTTGTTTTGATTATTGGGGGGGGTTATCTCTCCCCCCCCCATCCCCCCTGGAATCTACGCCCCTGGGTGTCATTCCAGTGAGTCAAGTTTTGGAGCAAGGGCAAATAGTGGCTCAGCGGTTAAGGCTCTGGGTTACTGACCGAAAGGTCTGGGGTTCAAGCCCCCAGCACTGCCAAGATACCACTGTTGGGCCCTTGAGCCAGGCCCTTGACCCTATCTGCTCCAGGGCACCGTTTCATGGCTGACCCTGCGCTCTGACCGCAGCTTAGTTGGGATATGCGATAACAACTGCATTTCATTGGCTCTGTACCTGCACAACGACAATAAAGTTTAAAAAAAACTTTTTTGCGAGGGGGACTGGGTGAACTGCTGCTCTCGTGCACTCTCATGTACGACAACAGTCGGTCAATATATTCACTTAATACATTTGATTTTGGCTTGTTTCTCACCTTATCTCACATAATGGCTTCAGAACAGTGATATGTCACGTGGAATACTTTATTAGACATCTGAATTATTCTTATGCATTCTTTTGATGTTTGAAGAGGTGGTCACCATACACTGCCATTGTATGACATCACTGAACAGGACATTTTTACAAATTTCTCCCTTTATGTCCTGAAAAAGAAAGACAACACATGGGTGAGAAAATAATGACTGCATTTACATTTTTGGGTGTACTGTAAGAGATGGTCTTACAGTACACCTTTAAGAGATGGTCTCTCTCTCTTTCTCTCTCTCTCATTCTTGAGTTTGTTTTTGGATTTGGATCAGGAGTCAAGTCAAGTCAAGTCAAGTCAAGTGGTTTTTATTGTCGTTTCAACCATATACAGTTAGTACGGTACACAGCAAAACGAGACAACGTTCCTCCAGGACCATGGTGCTACATAAAAACAACTAAGGACCAACATAGGACCACATGAGACTACACAACAAAATAAAATACCTATATAAACTACCTATATATACCTATATAAAGTGCACGTGCAAACATGTGCAAAAAGTACAGGACAGTACAACAAATTACTGACAATGAACAGGACAATAGACAGTGCAGCGCCGACCAGTACTCAGTAGTGCAAAAAGATGACAGTTTCTAAAATGTAAACATAACATACTATGAGATAATGGTCTATACACATAGCAGTTATTGAGGTAGCAGACAGTTATAAAGTGACAGTTATTAAAGTGCAACTCAGGACACGTGTGTGTGTCAAACCAGTCTCTGAGTATTGAGAAGTCTGATGGCTTGGGGAAGAAGCTGTTACACAGTCTGGCCGTGAGGGCCCGAATGCTTCGGTACATCTTGCCAGACGGGAGGAGGGTAAAGAGTTTGTGTGAGGGGTGTGTGGGGTCGTCCACAATGCTGGTTGCTTTGCGGATACAGTGTTTTTTGAAAATGTCTTTGATGGAGGGAAGAGAGACCCCAATGATCTTCTCAGCTGTCCTCACTATCCTCTGCAGGGCTTTGCGGTCCGAAACGGTGCAAGTCCCAAACCAGGCAGTGATGCAGCTGCTCAGGATGCTCTCAATAGTCCCTCTAGGAGACAGTATGGTTACGTATATCATTGCGCTGAACAGCTGATGATTGACAGCACAAGCAGGTGAGTGTTTGTATTCAGCTGCCCAATAAGCTTCTAAAAGCCTTGCGTCAGGTGGGATGGGTATATCTGAGCAGGGCTCTGATTGGCAGCTTTCAGGAAGGTATTACATGTTGGTGCCAACTGTTAAAGTAGAACACAATGGAGGGTTTGTACTGGACTTTAGACTTTGAGACAGCTGCCCTAGACCTGAACATCACTATCTAGACACTGCCACATCAACCCACACTTACTGCTAAATATTACTGCCCTGATTACAGACATGTCCCTTTAAACCTGTCATTTGGATAATCATTGTAGTGTCACAGAGTTAATTAATTATACAAAGCTTGACTACCTACGACATTGCATGAGTGTATAATATATATGTACACTGGCGGCCAAAAGTTTGGAGTAATGCACAGATTTTGCTCTTATGGAAAGTAATTGTTACTTTTATTCACCAAAGTGGCGTTCAACGGACATTAATAACGTGAAAAATTACTATTACAAGAGTTCTCATCAAAAAATCCTCCATGTGCAGCAATGACAGCTTTGCAGATCTTTGTTATTCTAGCGGTCAGTTTGTCCAGATACTCAGGTGACCTTTCACCCCACACTTCCTGTAGCACTTGACCTTTCACCCCACACTTCCTGTAGCACTTGACCTTTCACCCCACACTTCCTGTAGCACTTGCCATAGATGTGTCTGTCCTGTCGGACACTTCTCACGCACCTTACAGTCTAGCTGATCCCACTGAAGCTCAATGGGGTTAAGATCCGTAACACTCTTTTCCAATCATCTGTTGTCCAATGTCTGTGTTTCTTTGCCCACTCGAACACTCAAGCCATTTGCATGTATTTGCCAACATCTGATCAATGTGGCATGAAAAGTAATGCCATGCCATACACACGCTTTCAGAGGTCACGGCTGCGCAGACATTTGGCCTCTTGTCGGCCTCGCACTGAATCCAACTGCTGAAAGAAAGTGAGTAAATAACAGCTGCAGAAACATATGCAGCTTTCATATGTAATGTGGTGGTTTGAACTTATTGAATGACGGACAGGCTGTAAAACGCCCTGTGCCCGAGAAGAGTAACAGCTTGTTTAACATGGTAAATCAGGATAGTAGTGTACTCGCTCTCTAGGAGTACACAAACAATCACCAATGCCATCATTTACTGTTCTGTAAATCAAAAAAGGCCTATATAGATTAAAGTAGGGTTCAAGAAGTTAACATCATTTTAATACTTTATGTTTAACACCATTACATTTGAAGGCTAACTGGCTTTTGTAGATGTTTGTTGACTTTATATAGTGGAATTTAAAGGTGTAGTGTGTCATTTCAGTGAAAAACCAAAAGTACAAAAGTAATGATTGAATTAGAGTTTGATTCTTTTTTTATTCACTTTATGAAAATGTTTTAAATCAACTATTTTCAGAGTCTTAGTGGTGTTTCCAAGATGGTTGCCAAGTGAACTGACTTACCTTTCAGGAGCTTTGGTTTACCCAATTCCAAATTCTTAGTTTATGTTTATGTGTGGACGCTGTTCAAGTATGTGTGTGACAGGACGGAGGGCGGGGCCGGGTCGTGATTACACACACCCGGTCCCTTATCAGGCTAATTGAGCTTCGGAGAGGGATAACGGCCGATTGCGGACGGTGGTGCGGGAGAGAGAGATCGTTTACGGACATGTCCGTCATGTGTGTGTTTGATGTATCCCGGCAAGGAACTGGAGGATCTCGGCCAACTGGGAGGGCTCCATGGGGCGTACTTGGATTTTCCCGGGTTTCGGCACCAGTGTAACGCAGTTATAAATAATATTTTAATGAAAAACTTAAACAAAAGACAAACACACACACATGACGGACATGTCCATAAATTATCTCTCTCTCCCGCACCACCGTCCGCAATCGGCCTTTATCCCTCTCCGAGGCTCAGTTAGCCCAATAATGGACCAGGTGTGTATAATCACATCTAACATTAGCACAACTAACTGGTTTAACTGGTTTGCTGTGGCTCATGTGGTTGAGCAGGTCGGCCACTAATCGCAGGATTGGTGGTTCAATTCCTGGCCCACAAGACTCCACATGCCGAAGTGTCCTTGGGCAAGACACTGAACCCCAAGTTGCTCCCAATGGCAGGCTAGCACCTTGAAAGGTAGCTCTGCCATCATTGGTGTGTAAATGGGTGAATGAGTCACAGTGTAAAGCGCTTTGAATACCGCTAAGGTTATATAAGTGCAGACCATTTAAATCTTTTTTGGCAATTTGTATTCTGCATGCATATCGCCACCTACTGGGCTGTTGTGCAAATATGATTACTTATTTTCCTTTCCTTTTCTGCCCAGTAGATGGCGATATGCATGAAGAATACGAATCACCAAAGAACAAAAGAAAAAGCACTCGGTCCTCTGGTGAACGCATGAGGAGATTTATAGTAAAAAAAGGAATTAAATATTGATCTGTTTTTCACTAACCCTATAGTATCACTTCTGAACACATGGATTAAACCACTGGAGTCGTATGGATTTATTTTATATCTAAATATATTTATTTGTGTTTGCAGAAGAAAGAAAGTCACACACATCTGGGATGGCACGATGAGAGAATTTTCATTTTTGGGTGAACTATTCCTTTAATCTGGCTTTCCCTTAACAGGCTTTGGTCAGACAGACGAAATAACAGTGAGAACTGGAGGGGGGAAAAAACACAGAGAGATGATGTCATAACACATGACGATGATTGGATCATATTTTCCCCGTAATTCAGGGGTAATTAAATGAACAGTGCTCCTTTTCTGCACACTGTAATTCTAAAGGGACACTGTGGCCGATCGCTAATCTTCTTTTCAAATGAATGCTAGCCATAGTCTTTTACTGCTCAAGTAAAATCATTTTGTTTTTCCTTTCTGGGAGGAAGTGCATAAAAAAAATTATGTAAAATTCTATTTGAAGGAATGCTCCAGATTTAATACAAGTTAAACTCAATCGACTGCATTTGTGGAATATTGTCCATTTTATGGTTACAGTGCGGCACTTACAATGGAAGTGAATGGGGCCAGTCCATAAACATCAAAATACACAATAGACACAAACAATATGAGTGTTAACATGATTTTAGTGCGATAAAATCTCTTACTAACCGCAACAGTTTAAAGTTACAACCATGTTGCCATGGTGCATTAGTTGTAAGATATTAAAAAAACAAGTCCTCAGTTGCATGCATCTGAGCTACCACACCTCATGTTTGCTAGAAGCATTTAAACATCTGATGTGAGCAACTGCACACTGACTTCAGCATGATAACAAACGCTGAGGCATGATTTCTATTTCTCGCATCTCCATTCTCCCATCAACAGTTGTCTGTGGTGTTCACGTTTGTCACCGCCTGTCTCACAGCTTTACCATGACAACCCTCCCCGACAGAACACAAAATTGTCAATCATGTTTCCACAACGTTACAAGGAGGTTTTTGTGACAACCTAATATGAACTTTAACAGAACGTTCTCTAATGGTTAGTTTTAGGTTTTATTGTTTTGTAACCATAACCTAACGTTTCCACAACGTTACAAGGAGGTTTTTGTGACAACCTAATATGAACTTAAACAGAACGTTCTCTAATGGTTAGTTTTAGGTTTTATAGTTTTGTAACCATAACCTAACGCTTCCACAACGCTACAAGGAGGTTTTTGTGTGACAACCTAATATGAACTTTAAACAGAACGTTCTCTAATGGTTAGTTTTAGGTTTTATAGTTTTGTAACCATAACCTAACGCTTTCCACAACGCTACAAGGAGGTTTTGTGTGACAACCTAATATGAACTTAAACAGAACGTTCTCTAATGGTTAGTTTTAGGTTTTATAGTTTTGTAAGCTTAACCTAACGTTTCCACAACGTTACAGGGAGGTTTTTGTGTGACAACCTAATATGAACTTAAACAGAACGTTCTCTAATGGTTAGTTTTAGGTTTTATAGTTTTGTAACCTTAACCTAACGTTTCCACAACGTTACAAGGAGGTTTTTGTGACAACCTAATATGAACTTTAACAGAACGTTCTCTAATGGTTAGTTTTAGGTTTTATTGTTTTGTAACCATAACCTAACGTTTCCACAACGTTACAAGGAGGTTTTTGTGACAACCTAATATGAACTTTAACAGAACGTTCTCTAATGGTTAGTTTTAGGTTTTATTGTTTTGTAACCTAACCTAACGTTTCCAACGTACAGGAGGTTTTGTGACAACCTAATATGAACTTTAACAGAACGTTCTCTAATGGTTAGTTTTAGGTTTTATTGTTTTGTAACCATAACCTAACGTTTCCACAACGTTACAGGGAGGTTTTTGTGTGACAACCTAATATGAACTTAAACAGAACGTTCTTTAATGGTTAGTTTTAGGTTTTATTGTTTTGTAACCATAACCTAACGTTTCCACAACGTTACAGGGAGGTTTTTGTGACAACCTAATATGAACTTTAACAGAACGTTCTCTAATGGTTAGTTTTAGGTTTTATTGTTTTGTAACCTTAACCTAACGTTTCCACAACGTTACAAGGAGGTTTTTGTGACAACCTAATATGAACTTTAACAGAACGTTCTCTAATGGTTAGTTTTAGGTTTTATTGTTTTGTAACCATAACCTAACGTTTCCACAACGTTACAGGGAGGTTTTTGTGTGACAACCTAATATGAACTTTAACAGAACGTTCTTTAATGGTTAGTTTTAGGTTTTATAGTTTTGTAACCATAACCTAACGTTTCCACAACGTTACAAGGAGGTTTTTGTGACAACCTAATATGAACTTTAACAGAACGTTCTCTAATGGTTAGTTTTAGGTTTTATAGTTTTGTAAGCTTAACCTAACGTTTCCACAACGTTACAGGGAGGTTTTTGAGTGACAACCAAATATGAACTTAAACAGAACGTTCTTTAATGGTTAGTTTTAGGTTTTATAGTTTTGTAACCTTAACCTAACGTTTGTACAACGTTACAGGGAGGTTTTTGAGTGACAACTAAATATGAACTTTAACAGAATGTTCTTTAATGGTTAGTTTTAGGTTTTATAGTTTTGTAACCTTAACCTAACGTTTGTACAACGTTACAAGGAGGTTTTTGTGACAACCTAATATGAACTTAAACAGAACGTTCTCTAATGGTTAGTTTTAGGTTTTATTATTTTGTAACCATAACCTAACGTTTCCACAACGTTACAGGGAGGTTTTTGTGTGACAACCTAATATGAACTTTAACAGAACGTTCTCTAATGGTTAGTTTTAGGTTTTATTGTTTTGTAACCATAACCTAACGTTTCCACAACGTTACAGGGAGGTTTTTGTGTGACAACCTAATATGAACTTTAACAGAACGTTCTCTAATGGTTAGTTTTAGGTTTTATTGTTTTGTAACCATAACCTAACGTTTCCACAACGTTACAAGGAGGTTTTTGTGACAACCTAATATGAACTTAAACAGAACGTTCTCTAATGGTTAGTTTTAGGTTTTATTGTTTTGTAACCATAACCTAATGTTTCCACAACGTTACAGGGAGGTTTTTGTGTGACAACCTAATATGAACTTAAACAGAACGTTCTCTAATGGTTAGTTTTAGGTTTTATAGTTTTGTAAGCTTAACCTAACGTTTCCACAACGTTACAAGGAGGTTTTTGTGACAACCTAATATGAACTGTAACAGAACGTTCTTTAATGGTTAGTTTTAGGTTTTATAGTTTTGTAACCTTAACCTAATGTTTCCACAACGTTACAAGGAGGTTTTTGTGACAACCTAATATGAACTTTAACAGAACGTTCTCTAATGGTTAGTTTTAGGTTTTATTGTTTTGTAACCATAACCTAACGTTTCCACAACGTTACAAGGAGGTTTTTGTGACAACCTAATATGAACTTTAACAGAACGTTCTCTAATGGTTAGTTTTAGGTTAAATTTTTTTATAAACAAACGTTCCCAGAATGTTGCAAGAAGATTTTTGTGTGAAATCCACATTTCCGTGGCTTACCAAAAAATAACCTCAAAGCAGTTGGGAATATTGACCAGCAATCTGGGCTTTTTAACTATTATTTTTAACCCATTTGTGCAATAACAAAAAGCTCATAGAGGGTGCTACATTTTCATCATCCAAAGAAACCAAGAATTCACTCATATTTGGTGTTTGCAGTCAGACAAAGGGCCATCACAGTATCATAGTCCATTACAGCAACATCTGATGCATCTTGTTCTCTGATTAGAGTTAACAGGGTGTAAACATTTCCTGCGATTAAAACATCACACCTGTTGGGTGAGAAATGCGAGAAGCGCTCGCAGGCCTCGTCTAGTTTGCACTTTGAGTCGCAGGATTGGCGGAGGTTGTTCCGACATCTGTGTGCATGTATTTAATAAACCCTCTTCATGTTTCTAATAAACCTCCAGCTCTGGGCTACAACAGCCCATAATGAGGGCCACAGTCACCTGATCGGCCGTGGCGATGACATCATATAAAAATATTCACCTTTTCAAAGGTATAGCCACAAGACATAAACAACATACAGGTGAACATGATTTTAGTGTGATAAAATCACAAATGTTAAACTTTGTTGCCATGTCGATGTAATTTCAACAAACCCTAAATGACTGTAAAAATTTCCATTTAAACAACTTTACAGCTCAAATAATACACAAGTTTTAACAGAAGAATTAATGTAATTAGTTTGATAAAATTGTAAATGGTAAATGGGCTGCACTTATATAGCGCCTTTTTAACTTCAGCGGTATTCAAAGCGCTTTACACTGTGACTCATTCACTCAGACACTCACACACCAATGATGGCAGAGCTGCCATGCAAGGCACTTTGGAAGCAACTTTGGGAGCAACTTGGGATTCAGCGTCTTGCCCAAAGACACTTTGGCATGTGGAGTCGTGTGGGCTGGACTCTCTTCGCGAATTCTCTTCCCAGTCCAGCCCTGGCGCCAAGGAAACTTTAGATGTCAAGATTTATGGTGTAAAGGGAGTGCAATTTTGGTCTGTTTCTCACCCAAAACCAATCGTATCGCTTAAGAAGACATGGATTAAACCACTCAAGTCCTATTTATTACCTTTCTGCTGCCTTTATGTCCTTTTTGGAGTTTGAAAATGTTGCACCCCATTGACTTGCATTGTGTGGCTGGGCGGAGGGCGGGGCCGGGTCGTGATCATACACACCGGTCCCTTATCAGGCTAATCAAGCCTCCGAGAGGGATAAAGGCAGACTGCGGAGGATTGTGCGGGAGAGAGAGATCAGTTTACGGACATGTCCGTCATGTGTGTGTTTGTTGTCTTTTAAGTTTCTCATTAAAATATTGTTTAAATATCAAGCTGGTTCTCGCCTCCTCCTTTCCATTGAACTGCTTTACACTGGTGCCGAAACCCGGGAAGGAGGAGGGATACGCCGTAGTAGAGTTCTCGCCGCTACCGTCCACCCCAACGGAACAGCCGTGGCCATCTGCCGGGGGACGAGGAGCCCGGCCGCCTGGAAGTGGACGACGGCCGCCGACTGCGAGGGGAGAAGGGGCTTCTAACCGACCGCCTGGAGCGGACAGGGCCGCTGCCAGGGGTGGAGGAGTCCCCTACCAGCTGCTGAAACACGGCAGGGTCTAAGACCGCTGACCGCGAGCGGGGAGTGGAGGGGCTCGCTGCCGACCACCTGGAGCGGGAGAACCACTGCCAGGGGCGAGGGAGACCCCTTCTGTTCCCCAAGAACGCGGCGGGGCTTTCCGTCCGCCAGGGGCTGGACGTCTGCCTCCGATCCGCCGGGAGAGGCGCGGCTGTCGTCCGTTAGAGGGTGGAGGAGTGACCGAGGAACAAGCTACGGCATATCGGAGAACTGGCGAGTAAGTGTTTTTTTTTTTTATCTCTCTCTCCTCTCTCTCTCACTGCTGCTCCGCGTTGGCCTTTTCCCTCTCATTTATATTTTACAGTGTTTTTTGGGGGGGTTACTACACTGTTACAGGAAGTACCCCCCCCCCCCCCATTTAATTATTTCTGTTTCCCTCCCCTTGTCCCATCCCTCGTCCAGGAAGACGGGGATGACCTGCCGGCAGACGGGGCAAGAGGCACGCCCCTCCTCAGGGAAAGATGTGTGTGTGTGTGGGGGTGTACGTCATGCCGGGGGCTCCCCTGCCTGAGAGAACGAGGGAGGAATGTGGCAGGGCGGAGGGCGGGGCCGGGTCGTGATCGTACACACCCGGTCCCTTATCAGGCTAATCAAGCCTCCGAGAGGGATAAAGGCCGACTGTGGAGGATTGTACGAGGATAGAGAGATCGTTTACGGACATGTCCCTCATGTGTGTGTTTGTCTGTTAAGTTTATAATTAAAATATTATTTATATCGTCAAGCCGGTTCTCGCCTCCTCCTTTCCATTCACTGCTTTACACATTGTATATGAACAATATAACATAATATATCCTTCAAAATAAATGAGTGTTCTGCAGAAGACAGAAGGTTATTTGAGTTTAAGATGGCATGAGGGTGAGTAAAAAATGAATGAGTTTACACTTTTTTGGATGAACTGTCCCTTTAAGTGGGGTACACATTGTTCAAACATTACACTGGAACACCATGAAATGTGACTCAAACGTCAAAACATGAAGTGACCTCATACTGGCCAATTTCCTCCCTGCCTGATTGCCACCCAAGGCTGACTACGACTGAGGCGAATGTAGGTTCGATCCAGCGATGTAACACAAAAGCACTTTGTTCCATTGACTGCGCTTGCATAGTTGAGTGCTGCGTTATTTTGTTCCGTCTGCTGCGGTGTTGTATGAATCCATCCCCTCTGGTCCTGCTGATTGTAAATGGACACACTGTTCTTGTTTTAAATTTGGAACTGAGCGAATGATCTTGAGATGTCTACGCGTCTGACCACAAATCAAAAGTAGAGCATTCCGTCATTTGGCTGCTCCGAGACTCGCAGATGTTTTATGTCAAACATGTAAGATGGTTATCAGTGTGGCCTTTGCATTTAAAGTATTGTGTAACTGTTATTATTGTAACAGAGTGGCCTTAATAATTCTATTCTTCACTCAAGTTTTGAGAACGAAGCACAAATGTTATTTGTTCTTTTTGCATCTCTTTGTTTATATCACAAGGAACATTTGAGAAACAGCTGATACTCATAACTGAGATCTCCATTAAATCTTTTGAGCTGTGAAAGAGCGACTTCTGAGCAATAATATTTTCCTCTCGGTTAGAACAATAGAGCCTTATTAGTGAATGCCAAATAATCAACACAGCGTCTGACTTGCAGTCAGGAAGACTCGCAGACTTGAGTGAAATTTAACTGTCTTATTAACTGAAATTTAATTACGCTGTCAGTAAATCTCATCTTCGGTCGGCCTTTATCCCTCTCGAGGGTTAATTAGTCTGATTAGGGGCCGGGTGTGCGGAATCACTACCCCTGCCATATTCCTCCCTCGTTCTCTCAGGCCAGGTAGCCCCTGGCATGACATACACCCCCCCCTCCCCCCCACCCTCTTTCCCTGGGGAGGGGCGACACGGAGCGGCAGTGGGAGAGATAGAGCAGATAGAGAGAGAAATAAAAAACACTTACTCGGCGATTCTCCGATACGCCGCAGCTCCACCCTCTAATGCATGACAGCCAAGCCTCCCCTGGAGGATCGGAGGCAGTCCTCCGGCCCCTGGGAGATGGAACGCCCCGCCGCGTTCTGGTGGATGGAAGGGGTCTCCCCCACCCCTGGCAGCGGTCCAACCACTCCAGGCGGTCGGCCAGGAGCCCCTCCCCACTCGCGGTCGGCGGTCTCAGACCCCGGCGCGTTTCAGCGACTGGTAGGGGTCTCCTCCGCCCCTGGCAGTGGCCCTGACTGCTCCAGGCGGTCAGTTAGGAGCCCCTCCTCCCCTCGTGGTCAGCGGCTGTACCTTGCTCTCAGGCGGCCAGGCTCCTCTGTCCCCCAGTGAATGGCCGTTGGGGTGGATGGTAGTGGCAAGAACTCCACTACGGTGCATCCCTCCTCCTTCCCGGGTTTCGGCACCAGTGTAAAGGTTAAAGGGAAAGGAGGAGGTGAGAACCGGCTTAACAATATAAATAATACATTCATTATAAACGTAACCAAAAAGACAAAGACAAACACACACACAGGTGTCAGACAGCTGTCCGTAAATCTCTCTCTCTGTCGCACTGCCGCCTTCGGTCGACCTTTATCCCTCTAGAGGGCTAATTAGCCTGATAAGGAGCCGGGTGTGCGGAATCACGACCCGGCCCCACCCTCCGCCCTGCCACAACATGGTAAGTGCCTATATCTGCTTTAAATTTGAATTGGTCAGGAGTAATTCATTTAGGAGAACACAAGCATAAAGATCGCATTAAAGTCCAAAACATTGCTGTTTGATTGACCAGCGCAACATTTTTACTTCTGTATCAGCTAATGGAGTGTGTTTAAGGCGTGACTACCAGTTTGTCCAAACTAGGGAAGACAGGGGGTTGTAGGAGTGTTTGGGAAACCTGTTTGAAAGCAGGCATTATTTTTGCAATTCCATTTGCTGCCACTAGTAGCGCTAATATTACACACATCATCTCTAAGTTATCCATGTTTTTCCTCTTCAGATTTTTGGCTCCGCAGCTGAGCATAACGAATAACGTGTTTCTGGTGAATGAGGTTGTGGCTGTCATTTTTCACCGTTGTGTCTTTGCATTGATAAGATGAGCCTTTCTTAGGGGGGCTTGAAACATGACTATCACCATGCAGCTCCAGGTGTGTGTATACGTAAGCCATCAGGCATGCACTCCTCCCAGATTGCGCTCTCAGTATCTCTGGCACATTTCTGAGCGTATTAAATCAATGATAAAAGGGTGAGGTCATTGCTGCTGGGTGCCAGAGGGCCAGTTTTGACGGTTAATGTTCTTTTGGACATGAGAAAGAGCTTTACAACATTGTACAATACATCACCTTGTGTTTTTCCAATAAATAGATCTGCTTGGTGCATAAAATGAATAAATATGCATCATTAACTTTTGTTGGGAAGACTAAAGCTATCCGAAAGATTCCACTGAAGGTCACATACATTTGGGTCGCATTGTTTGTCACTACCAAAAAGTTGTTTGGCTAACAATTTTGGAATTCAAGACGAACCATATACTTGAACTGCAAATATATGACTTCAACGCTACTTTGCCAACGTTTTCGCCAGCCGCTCAGCTTGCTCTCGCCTTTGTTTTTGTAACTTTTCATGATTCAAGTCATTCACTAGCTTGACAAGTCAAACAAGCCTTCGTTTCTGTAATGTTGTGTTAGCACTTGCTGTTGGCAGCCAGTTTCATCATGTTTAACAATGGAATGAGTGGGTGAAACTGACCATAATTGACTAATCATATTGCTTTAGTAGTGTAGGAGAGCTGCCAAAACCAGGCGCAGCACATTAAGTTCCTAAACACATATACAGTTTCGCTTTGTATAGAAATTCTCCTTCAACAAGGTAAATAAATGTGACTGGCATGCTTTGTTTCACTCAAGTGAGCTACAAATTATGATCAGATTTCAATCAGCACTCCTGTTTGTTAAAGCTGATTCAAAGGAAATCCTCAAAGGATGCTTTTTCAAACTCAATTGAGTTCTTAGTTATGCATCATTAAAGTATCGGGTTCATTTCAGATGTTTCTCCTAAAATTCCTCAGAAGAAATGACAATTCACATACAGTACAGTAAGAGTATACAATTATTGGAAGGATTTGATGAGAAACATTTGATGTTATATATATATATATATGTCATTTGATGCTATTTGCACTTTTCATCCTCTCTGAAGTCATTATGTACACCCACCAGACTGCACACATGTGCTGTTTCAAAAAGCGAATACATCAAAAGGTTTCTTCTCTGTGCCGAATCGTCTGACTGTCTAAAGCTCCACCATTTATTTAGAGCATCCAGTACAGAGTTCGTACTTATGTGATACTTATTACATTCTGTCAAGCTAAATGGGTCCATTGTCTTCAAACAGAGCTGTAATTTCCCCTAATGAGGCCCTTGATATTGTCTGCAGCGCTGATGTAGGCAGACATATTTATCATTCATGGCACATGTGGTTTTTGCTCATTGATGTACATAAAAGACATTCTGATGGGATAAAAGGTTCATTAACCAATCACTTCAGCTTTATCACGCCTCCTACAGCAAGTTTCCCGCTTTGAACATTTTTGTTGATTTGTTGTTGGAATGCATGTGCAATGAGATATTACAGAATGTGCCTTCAGCATGACATGAAATCTGAACTATATCTGCATGATTTTATGCACTGCACTGTTGCCACATGATTGGCTGATTAGATAATCACATGGATGGTGCCAGATGGGCTGGTTTGAGTATTTCTGTAACTGCTGATCTCCTGGGATTTTCACACACATAACATATAACTCAGAAAACCACTCTGTACAATTGTGGTGAGAAGAATATCATCTAATGTCATAGAATATGTATATATGTATACATACTGTATATGCATGTATGTGCATACATACATCCATACATATATACCTATATATATACATACACCGATAGCCCTAATATATATATATTAGGGCTGTCGATTTAACGCGTTAATTCTGTACAATTAATATTACAAAAAATAACGCGTTAAAAACAATGAACGCAATTAATCGCACCATAATAGGGAAGATTCCTGAGAAATGCAAGCTTGTAGTACCACCTGTTTACTCCAGAGGGCAGTAAGTGAAACTTCAGCTGTATGAGCAACACACAGTTTATACAGTGAAGAAAACACTTCAGCAGACACACAACACAAACATGCGTTACAATCTTGTATTCAAAACACTCGAAGGAGCGCAAATCTGAACTAAGAGATCTCAAGATGTGTTTAAAGATTGAGTATTAAACTATATGTAACTCGACACAGTGACCTAAACATTTTATGTTTATGATGCAACGCACCCGAGACGTCTGACGCAGGTGTAAATTGACGGTCCTTAAACAAGCCCTCATAATAAATCTCTGATTGATAAATTCTCTTGTGTAATGGATTGCTGTGAACTGTGTGTCAATGATTGACTTATGATCAATAATATGGTAATAAACAATACATTGTATTCTAAAGCCGCTTTTTGTATCGTCTTATCAATGATGAACTCTTCTGCCACAAGAATGTAATGCATTTTATTCATTTTATGGAAATTGTGGAAAAACTTTCTTAACATTCTTTACAGTGTTGTTTGCAATAGGCCACAAGCAATATTGCAGAAAAATCTTCTCTTCAGTGTAAATGCATCACATTTATATTTATTCATTTGGTAAACAATTTCGCCCATAGTGACTTACAAAGAAGGAATATACAGAACAACACGAGAGCAAAAATGTCTATTACTATACTCAAAAAGCCTTGTATGCCCAACCATGAAGAGCATCAAAGAGTGGAGAAAACTACATCCAACAACACATTTTCATGAGAGCAGTCACGCCATGACATCATCGCTCATCATCTCAGAGATTGCTGCATTTACTGACTGCAGTAAATCACACGTAAGCTCACATTCTGCCCGCCAGTCCTGGGGTTTGAGCTCTGTGTCTTTTATCATCATCCTGGGAGGCCATGATGTCATCAAAATCAGCACCCCACTGCGGGACCAGTGTATTGTCAGAACTAAAATGTTATTTATTTTCAGTTAATAAAACTGGGTCCACATTACATTTACATTTATGCATTTGGCAGACGCTTTTATCCAAAGTGACTCACAGAGCCCTTATTACAGGGACAATCCCCCCCGGAGCAACCTGGAGTTAAGTGCCTTACTCAAGGACACAATGGTGGTGGCTGTGGGGATCAAACCAGCAACCTTCTGATTACCAGTTATGTGCTTTAGACCACTAGCATTTGATGCAAATGCTTTCTATTGAGCTTAACTTGTTCTGAAACAAGAACATTCAAGAGGGAAAATGTGTCAAACCCCACCATGCTTGTGTACAAGAATTTGAAGAATTTGAAGTTGTATTTCCTTGACTTCATTCCTTGCATCCCTGAACCGATAAGTGTAAGATGTCTGGGTATGTGCAGGCAGATAAATATGTTAGGCTTGTTCCAATAGAGTTTTCAACAATCTGATTGGAGTATTTGGACAGACAGGTTCTTTGTAGGATTAGCGTGAAATGAAGATCCAGCATTTTCAAGACACCACCCTTTGCCCCTCCTCGTGTGTAGGATTTATCTCTGATGTTCAAGCTGCAACGCATTAAAGGCCCTCAGTGGATGACTTCAAAGTGAAACCAGAGTTTTTTACACCAGTCGTTAACCGTGTCATAACCGGGACTAACACAACCATATGGCTCGCAGCCGAGTGACTGATCTGCTAAATGAGAAGCGTAACCCTGAAATATGGGTGAAACGCTGAACTATTCATGTTTAAAAGTCCTCTTAATATTTTAAATGGGTTAAAGTTTATTAACATTTTTATTTCAAAAGATATAACATAAAACATTTAAAGGGACAGTTCACCCAAAAATGAAAATTCTCTCATTATTTACTCACTCTCTTGCCATCCCAGACGCGTTTGACTCTCTTTCTTCCGCAGAACACAAATGAAGATTTTTAGAAGAATATCATATCTCTCCTAAAGATGTGATTTAACCACTGGAGTCTGATGATTGTGTTTATGTTGACTTAGCTTAAATATTTTGGCACCCATGCATTCACTTGCGTTGTATGGACCAAAAGACCTGAGACATTCTTCTAAAAATTCTTCATTTGTGTTCTGCAAACGGGAGAAAGTCAAACACATCTGGGACGGCATTAGGGTGAGTAAATAATGAGCGAGTTTCTATTTGTATATGTAGTTGTATTGCATATATATGTATATATTTATATATATTACTGTATGTTTTTTCTTGTCTATATTTATTTATATTAGTTTAATTGTAATTTAATTGTTATTATTATTAAAAAATATATATTTTTTTTTTAGTTTTTTGTTATTTGGCTGTATTTAAACATTTTATTTACTGTCCACTACTGGTCTGTATTACGCCTGGCAAATACAAAAATATGGTGTAAAAACAATACTGCATTCTCTCATTACAAAATCATTGTCGCTACGTTTAACTGTCACTGAGCGAGTGATCGATTTTCAGCCTTTGTTAAGATTCCTCATAAAAGCTGACATCATGTGTTAAGGCAGGGTCAAATGGCAGGAGTAAGAAGATTTTACGGCAGAAAAGTTACTGGTGTTTGCCAATGTAAAAACTGACACCACGATAGGATGTTCTGAGTGGTTTTCAGCACTTTGCTATGCGTTTAATATAAGATGATGGCTAGTTGGTTGCAGAGGTATTCTGTGGTATTAAGCATGTTGCTAATGCAGCGTTCTGGGTGGTTGTTTGGGTATTGCTGGAGTGTTTTGGTGGTTTTCTGAGTGGTGGTGGCATAGTGGACTAAAGCACATAACTGGTAAGCAGAAGGTTGCTGGTTCAATCCTCACAGCCACCACCATTGTGTCCTTGAGCAAGGCACTTAACTCCAGGTTGCTCCGGGGGGATTGTCCCTGTAATAAGGGCTCTGTTAGTCACTTTGGATAAAAGCGTCTGCCAAATGCATAAATGTAAATGTAAATGTTTTGCTGGAGGTCAATATCAATCAAATCAAAATCAAGAGACTTTTTGGCCCATTTTACCTTCGCCAGTAGAAAATCATATGTCTAATAATTTAGTAACAGCAATCGGAAAGTAAAAGCACACCTCTCCGCTACAAGCCACATGATTTCAGGTATCATTAATATCTGTAAATCAAACAGGAAGAGTTACACTCCAAAGTTTATTTGTGGCATAATTTTCATTACCCCAAAATTGATTTCAAAGTGTCCCTCATTTTCTTACCCAACTATTTTGACGCGCATTTTGAAAATGCACATAAGAAACGCTTGATATGCGAATAAACTCTCATAATTCGTATAGAAATGTAATGCGCTAGGAGGAGGTGGATTTGCATGGTCTTGCATTAGTTAAAATGACGGAGTATTTTAAGTTGTTTCCGCTGTAATGACGAAAATATCCAGCAGGACGCGCCGGCGCGTCTGTCGACCCCAGAGGGTTAATGTGATGGAAACAGTTTAGTTGCATGTTGATGACGTGTTTTGACCATTTGTGCATGTAAAGTGCGATGGCATTATGCTCTTCGGTTGGTATGGGTGTGCGATAGCTTGATTTGACTGGCCCAACAAAAGGTCCGACCTTGGGACTTCTTCCTACATAGTCCTCGACATTATGAAGCTTAAGCTCACATCTAGTCGTTTTGAGCACGGGAGCATGTAGGTATATACGGAGGTGCTGGCTTATGTGCATAGCAGCCATTTTCAGCCCTCGTTATATGAGATATTACACTCATTCTTCTGTGTCTTCTGGCAGCATGTCCAACATCTCCGAAGCATCGGGGTCCATCACGACAAGGTGGGCTCCCTCAAGATAATGCACATAAGGTAGTGGATGGAACATTGCATTTTCTTCAGTCGAATATTCAGAAATGTGCATCAAACATTTTGGATGGAAACACAGCTAATGACTTAATGAGGTACTTACAATGGAAGTGAATGGGGGCCAATCCATAAACGTTACACTCACTAATTCAAAAGTAAAGCCACAAGACGCAGACAATATGCATGCTAGCCTGTGATAGTGTGATAAAATTACATACTAACCTTTTCTGTGTAAAATGATATCCAATTTTACAACTTCGTTGCCATGACTACGTAAACCCCACAATGATGAGAACAGACCAAAATATGACTTGTTTTTCACTATTAACCTTGATCCTTGGCGATCATGATTTCAAGCTCGATTACGCTTCCTATAGCGCCATCTAGTGCTCTGTGCATGCGTCAAGCACTAGGAAGTGTAATCGAGCTTGAAATCATGATCGTGCCTAGAGAATGCAATGGCAAGATGTACAGTGAAAACCGAAATATATTTTAGTCTGTTCTCACCTAAAACCAACTGGATCAATTCAGAAGGCATTAATTTAACCACTGGAGTCTAATGGATTACAGTTATGCTGACTTTATCTCCTTTTAGGCGCTTCAAAGGCCTGGCCACCATTCACTTGCATTGAAATGGATCTATAGAGCCGAGATATTCTTCTAAAAATCTTCGTTTGTGTTTTGCTGAAGAAAGAAAGTCATACACTTCTGGGATGCCATGAGAGTGAGTAAATGATGAGAGAATTGTCATTTTTCTGTGAACTTTTCTTTAACTTTTTATTGGACTCTTTAATTCTTGGGTCAGGGCTTGTTCAAATCAAGTGCTCATATTCTACGTGTAGGGACAACTTTCACTCCTGTGCAAGCTGTTTTATTTTTCCGCACTCTTGCGTTGTTTTCTCTGCTGTTAGTCAGCTCTCAACACGTGACCTGGGGTCAAGGGTCAGACCTCAAGGCATAATTTGTGCGAAACACATGCCCACATCGGCAATCCTCTCCTTAAATTAGCTTGTGACACAATTGAGCACTTTCATCAGGCAGAAAGCCTGTCAAAACAACAACTGTTCCGAGGCCAATGCACCCTACTGAGGGAACAAAGACGTGAAATACTTTCATTTGAGTGCAGACATCGGCGTGAGCACAACACTGCTAGATTTGGCAACGATTTGCAGCACGCAGAAGCTGTTAAATACTATTGTAGCAGTACGAATACCTACTAAATATTTTATTAGCTGATACCAGAATCTTTTTTGGTAGGACATCGTCATTCTCTGGCATTTGAAGCTGCTTCAACTTGTCGTTGGATCTCTGAAAAAGGCAGGAAGATTACGAAAAACACTGATCTACTTTTTTTACAATGTTTACATTGAGAAGGGAATGAGGTTTTGCCCCAAGTGAAGGAGTTGAAGTACCTCGGGGTCTTGTTCACGAGTGAGGGGACAATGGAGCGGGAGGTTGGCCGGAGAGTCGGGGCAGCAGGGGCGGTATTGCACTCGCTCTATCGCACCGTTGTCACGAAAAGGGAGCTGAGCCGAAGGGCAAAGCTCTCGATCTACCGGTCAATTTTTGTTCCTACCCTCACCTATGGTCATGAAGGCTGGGTCATGACCGAAAGAACTAGGTCACGAGTACAAGTGTCCGAAATGGGCTTCCTCAGAAGGGTGGCGGGCTTCTCCCTTAGAGATAGGGTGAGGAGCTCAGTCATCCGTGAGGAGCTCGGAGTAGAGACGCTGCTCCTTTGCGTTGAAAGGAGTCAGTTGAGGTGGTTTGGGCATCTAGTAAGGATGCCCCCTGGCCGCCTCCCTAGGGAGGTGTTTCAGGCACGTCCAGCTGGGAGGAGGCCTCGGGGAAGACCCAGGACTAGGTGGAGAGATTACATCTCCACACTGGCCTGGGAACGCCTCGGGGTCGCCCAGTCAGAGCTGGTTAATGTGGCTCGGGATAGGGAAGTTTGGGGCCCCCTGCTGGAGCAGCTGCCCCCGTGACCCGACTTCGGATAAGCGGTTGAAGATGGATGGATGGACATTGAGAAGCGCCTGAGCCTGAGGTAAGCGGTCGGACTGGAATGCGTGTTCTGTTTGTCCGAGTATATCACTTCACCTCACTCCCGAGCAGTGTTGGGTGTTAATGCATTACTAAGTAATTAATTACTGTAATTAAATTACTTTTTCATTGAAAAAAAGTAAAGGGATTACTCTTAATTTTTCAGTAATCTAATTACAATTACATCTGACTATAGAACAATTCTATATAAAACAATAGTGAATTTAACTAGCCTAATGTCAAAATATACGTTTTCTAATTTCAGCGTAGCCCCCTTAAATTCTTTGGCTAGTTCATAAATAATTTATTTGAATTTTATATGATTTATTTGAACGAATTAAAGGAACAGTTACATGTCTATGCTTGTATTGTTCCTCTGGTCGAGGTTGAAAAGGGTTTTAGAAAGTAATTTGTAATAAGTAATAAGTAATGCAATTACTTTTCAGAGAGAGTCATTAGTACAGTAATCTAATGCACTGTATAGGTATTAGTAGTTAATAATTAATAAAACAATTTTAGAGTAATTTATCCAACACTGCAGACTTGACGGAGCGGCCGCTTCCTTCGTCCCGCTCTTATCACCCCGGCTCTTCTGTTCTCAGTCAGGGAGGAAGTTTTGACAGCCAGACTTTACAACCTTGTCTCCCCCTGCCTGTGCTTTGCACATGCTCTGACAGAACTCCAGTGACTTCATCCCTCATTCACGAAGGCTTCCCCCTCCTTCCCTTCCCAGCTCTCTCCCATCAGGCAGCATGCCAGCCGTTTTCATACTGCTGCGCTCTCTGGTTATCCGTCTCCTCAGTAGCAGACTCGCAGCCTCTGGCGCGCTGCTCCTCCGAAGAAGCCTCACGGCGGCCGCTGCGCGCCTCGGCACCGTGGTGCGCCACATCTGGGACCGGCTCCGTTCACAGGAGTCCAAGGAAGCCATCCTGGGCTGCGTCTTGTGCATCCTAAACATGCACAAGCGAGTGGATAACTAACTTTCTCACAGTTTTGCAGAACAAGACTTTGGACACCACATTTATATATTTTTTTTCTCTCCAGCGAAATCATGTCGGAAAGTTTTGTGAGGAAAACTCAGCCGTTTACAATTGGGACTAAACTTTCAGCGCCACCCGCGCCGCAGTGCTCGGGCTTTCCAGATGATTATTTGTCCAATCGGACGTTCACGAACAACTGCCAACTCCGGCACCTGAACGAACAGGTGTCTCTGTATCTCGGTCGGTCACAGATGTGCGACAGGCACCCTGGACCTCCAACAAGCCCGGTGAGCCCCGTGAAGCATCACCTGGAACACCTGAATAGAAACACGGTTTCTCCAAACGCAGCGTCCAGATCTATTCGCAAGATCACTTTATCGAGCGGCGCGGAGGCCAGACTGTCTCCAAGCATGGAGCTGAAGAAAATTAGCCCGAACTCAGAGAATATAAACAACAATAATAACATCACCGCTAACACACAGCTGCCGAAAATTGTCGGAGTGAGCTGCGAGAATAAACCCAAGCCACATTTCAAGGTAAGCTACTGTGTGATCGTTTTCATACAGCTTCATTAATGTGCATTTATTATTTTTTAATGTTTTGCATTTTAATTTACAAGTTAACTGTTTATGCTAAAAATAAAAGCAGACTGAAATTAAAAGTTGCACGTGACCGATGGTAGGCCTATAGCTTATGATACATTTAAAGATAATATGAAATGGATATATTTTAAGTAATTATTATAGGGTTAATTTAAAATTTAAATCACTTAGCCTTTTTATGTGTTTTGTAAAATATATGGCATTTGTTTTGTAATAAAAAAAAACACAAAAAACCCCCCAAAAAACTTAAATTGATGCAGGCTTATGGAAGTAAATTCATGACTAAATTCTGTGAAGCGTAAAAGCGTGTTGAATCGCTCTAACCTAAAACATAAATGCATTGTATTATCAGAGCTTGCACTTTGCGAGGCTGAAATGTAATATTTTTGTATTTTTACGCATTGAACTAATTTCATTATTAAAAATTCAACAATAAATATTCACCTTCCAAAGTTAATTTCCAAAATATTCAGTTCATTTGAAAATACAGTCTCGGTTTTTCAACAGGTCAAATTCAGCCCATTCTATTTCACTTAACAAAATTCGCTTCCTCAAATTCAGTGGTTCAAATTCAGTTGGAAATTCAAACTTCCACATCCGGGAAATGCTGGAAAAGCAGCAGAGTACCGATGCTCAATCTCCAACTGATGCTGCTCGTTCTCACCAGTAGGTGGTGTAATGCAATCGGGTGATGCCTGCTGATGGCCAAAGCTACAGGAAGAGAGAACAGCCATGTACGTTTTGGTAGTTTTACTTTTTCTTAGTCGTTCTTGGGTAGAAAATAGATACATATTTGATTTGCATATGTGGGTGGGCATGAAATGCACTGATTGGTCAACCCGCATCATCATCAGTTCATCAATGCCGTGCAACAGAATAATTATCCACTGCTGCTCAACTTTTATTGCAACTACATATTATCTCTCTCTCTCTCACCTCTCTCTCTCTCTCTCTCTCTCTCTCTCTCTCTCTCTCTCTCTCTCTCTCTCTCTCTCGTCATTAAGCAACCAGACTAACGAATGCCTGTGACACAAACCATACTAGTCAGGGATGGCGCTATAGGCAGGGCTTCATGACAACTTCTGTGTAGGCATGGGTTCTGCAGCCTACATGTGTTAGAGAAATATTAGTTGTCTGTTTTAAAATTAAAACATGCTAAATTACTTTTTTACTACATCTTGTTCACACAGCCCATTTTATTTAGCTGTCAGCTATCTAAATCTCTATCAAAAGGTGTGGCGAAGCTGTGCACAGCGTGACCCACTGTACCGCGCAGAGCGTATGATTTACGTTGTAGTGAAGCGCAGACCAGTATGTGGAATGCATTGGTTTTTAAAAATGTTTAAAAAAAATTGTCGATACATTGTTCAGGTTATTACATGACTCAAATGTTTTAAGCGCTGATTGCTGTGTTGGTAGGCATTACATATAATGTAGTAGTGTGACCAGTCCCGAATTGGAAGCTTTTTTGTCTCATTTCACTTATTTGTCCATGGCTGGGTTTCCCAAGGCACTACGCAGAATGTTAGTATCACTAAAGTTGTATTTCTCCACGGCGTGTTTCCCAAAAAGCATCGCTATCAAAGTAGCAACATAAGAACTTCGTAAATTAACAAGGTCTTTGAACCACTCTAAAGTCATTAGTGCAACATAAATGTATGTTTCTCGCATTTTTCACAGTTTATCAGAGAATATGGAACATTTAATAACTTGTTTTGATATATTTGGATCATTGGAAAGCCATAGCCAGGAACAAGGCTTTGGGTGTGCCAAGGGAAAACTGTGTGCAAGAACTGAAGCACGACAAAGTGCATTTTTTAGTAATTTTAACAACAATTGCCATTCACAAATGTAATTTTTTTAGCACTACATTTCTTTCCGGTTTAGCCCCGTGTTACATTATAATGAATTAATTAGCATAAACAAACTAGTGACACATTTATCAATGGAGCTGGTAGGCCTGTTAATATATCCAGATATTTTAGTCATAAAATTAGATACAAATTATTTGAGAACTTTATATAGTTATTTTCCAAACTCCAGAAGACAAATGCATAGGTAAATGAAGGGACAATTGCCATGCTTGTCAGAATTTCTGCATTATTGTCAAGTTGAAAAGACAAACTCCTGCACAAATTGGCCAAAGTTTCAGCGTTGGACAGGACAGCTCCTGTACCGAAGCATTTAAGTTATATTATATAACAAAAAATCTAGTGACACTTTTCTCTAGAAGGATTCACATGCATGACTTGTTGTTCAAACCGAATCATATTTTGCATTTTATTTGATCGCCTCTCAATTTCTCCTGCTCATGTTTTTGCGTACAGCTCATTAAATTATGGATTGCTATCTTGAGCGAGGTTGCCCGATACAGCGCAGAGAGAACGTTACCTCCACCTAAAAGACGTGTCTGAGATTTTGTGACCGCAAAGTAGACATCAGACTCGTTTTCCAAGTTTTTTGTTGCAATGCTGTCAATATGCTACATTTGTGAATTATCGCTCACAGATGTGAGCGCCCTGCGCATCTCTTGGCCTCGTTTCCCAAAAGCATCGAAAGCTTAGATTATAGAATGCATCTTACTATTCATCTTAGTTTTGCCTCCCATTTCCCAATGCCATAGTAACTTAAGTAGTACTTAAAAATGCTCGTAGATTTGCGAGTGAGCTAAGAGCATCTTAATAGACAAGGGTTGGGTTTCCGATAACGCTGTAACGATCATCGGGAGCTGTCCAGTCCAAATTGGTGCTGATCACTTTGGCCAGTATGTCCAGGAGATTGTCTTATCAACTTGAAAATAATATGGAAATACTAACAAACATGGACGTTGTTTGTAACCTTGTCGAGGCACTGAAATGTATTAACTATTACAGAATTTAATGAAAGAAATATTGATGGCTTTAGTAAGATGGAGTTTCAGATGTATTGATGCTCAATCATAGAGATAAATGAAACTGACTCAATAAACACGTTATGTGAAGGCACGCAATGTGAATCATAAGGGGCTCTCACGTAGTCTAAAGTTTTGTTCCTTTGGCTGTAAAATGAACACATGCACACAGAACAGGATTAAAATGACGGGCATCAGTATTGAACTACTCATAGACCTTTCAAACTATTAACACATCTTCTGGTTATAGTGTGAGTCACTGTGTAGGCTACTTGTAGCCTTACTTCCATTATGCTTCATGCAATTTGTTACTGCCTTTTAAAAAGACTATAGGCGTGCCGATTTGAAACATCCATTGGAGGAAGAAGGAAGAGGAGGAGTAAGGGAGGGAATCTCTCATTGCACTCTCTCTCTAATCTCCTTTGTTAACCAAATTTGAATTATATATCAGGCCTATTTATTTTAGTTTTAAACTACTCATGCATGTCTTCTTAAATAATCTGTTTAATAAGAACATATCATCTTTCTATTAACCATCTTACTGTATTATCGTCTTACCATTACAATTATGCATATCAAAGATGACTAATATACTGTATAATGTTAGACTGTATTATGTGTCTTGTAAATGTAGTACTTTCATGTCGCATGCACAGACTGCGGAGACTGCCTATTGATTGCATGGCGATTGTTTCAACACTTTATTCCTCTGAAATATATTACAATGGCTTTCCAATTATCAAAATATATAAGTACAATTTGTTAAATGTCTCATTGTCTTTGATAAACTGTGAAAGATGCAAGAAAGATATGTTTCAGTTGCACTTAATGGACTTAAGTGTGATGAGGCAGGCAAAGAATAAGGATCTAAGTGCAGCTTTATTAAAAAAACAAGAAAACACAGAGTAAAGAAAAACACAGAGCATAACAAAACATGCAAGAACTGACAAATAAACAGGGGGAAACAAGGACTTAAATACACAAGGGAAAACAAGGAACACCTGGGGAAACAATCAGGGAATGAGAAACAATTAGGGAAAACCAATCATAAAATGAAACTACAAAGAACTACAAAAACCTAAAAGGAACTAAACAAGAACTTCAACATAAAAGCACAAAAACAAAAGACAACAGGGAATATGTGACATTAAGAGAGGTTCAATGCGCTCGTTAATTTACGAAGGTTTTTACAAACTTCTTAGATAACGATGCTTTTGGGAAATGCATCTTAGAGATGAAGTACTACTTAAGTGCTACTAACGTCCTACTTAGTGCTTCGGGAAGCCCCGCCAATATTTGAAAGCCAGGGCTTGGGAGCATATGAGTGCCCAAGTTGATTTGCCAGGTTAAAATAAACTGCGAAATGAAACCTAATTTTAAAATGAACTGAATTCAATGGGTGACATGTCGTCAATGCTAGTTATAAACAATACCCATAAATATTTTACTTAAATCTAATGAAATTATAAACAACAAATTGCATCAGGTTTTCTCGTAGGCAAATCCACCACCTACACTGCACAAAATGCATGTGTTATAAGTGAGCGAGAGCTTTATATCTTTTGACATTTCTCTTAATGTATGTACGTTGTTTTGCATTATTTTCTTTGCATGCCATTTCTTTCTAAGCTCTCATTGCTTCTAAGCATTGATCATGAGAAACAAAGGCCGTTTATTATGAGTCTTAGCTCTTAAGAGGGTTCTCTACATGTTAAGTTGTGAGCGGTCTTTCCTTTTTCACGTGCATTTCCCAAACATGCACTTAACACGAACGTGCAACGCACTTTTAAGTGCTTCTCAAGAGTTGCTATCCATTGTGAAGTGCTGAAATCTGACCAGAAGTCGCTCATTCATAGATTTTTGCAGAACTTTATAAATACTTGTCATTTACCTTGCTGAGGTCATTTGTCATTTTCTTTAATAATCAAACTAATTAACTACATTATTAAATACATAGCTTTGCAACTGGAGGCTACGATCTACTGTTTTTACACAATCACTGCTTTGTTTACATTTACATTTACATTTCTGCATTTGGCAGACGCTTTTATCCAAAGTGACTTACAGTGCACTTATTACAGGGACAATCCCCCCGGAACAACCTGGAGTTAAGTGCCTTGCTCAAGGACACATTGGTGGTGGCTGTGGGGATCGAACCAGTGACCTTCTGATTACCAGTTATGTGCTTAGACCACTATGCCACCACCACTCCACATTGTTCATGGTCTGTGAAGTTATATAAAAAGTATAAAGAGTTTTAGTGTTGGCCTATTTCATGTGTACAACAGGGTGGTTGAAGCACAAACAGAGGGTAAATGTACAAACATTAACTGATTAAGTGGAGATTGGTGCTTTGTGCCCAAATTGATACTGGTGACATTAATGTATAACAATGTGCACATGACAGCACCCTTCATTGTCAGAGAGGAAGATGAGGATTTAATAAAGAGAAGGAATGTGGGAGGATGTGCCAAGAATTAAATCTGGAAGGTGAATTATTATTGGTGAAATC
>NC_068299.1:3038769-3041269 GCF_025860055.1 Xyrauchen texanus | reverse complement strand
AGCACAGTGACACCTCTCGTTCTCAAGAGTCAAAAGGCTTCTTTACTGCATTCGTGCTATCTGTGATTAGAAATAAAGGTTTACTTGTTCTTGTATTAGATCTACAACTGACTTTAAAAAACATAAAGGGTATTAAAAGAGACATTATTCAATGACAAATGCATTGTGTGGAATGTGGATCTCATTTTTGGACAAACTTTACACAGAACGACTCAAACCAAACCTTTACTCTCAACACGCAGTGAAAGGATCTCCAACTCACATTTTTAGTCAAGGTGAAATTTGGTCTCATATGTGAGTGATTTCCTGGCATTGTAGAGGGTTGCTGTATAGAGTAAAAGATCAAGCTTGGGATTTAAGGATCGATATATTGGGATTGTTCAAATAAAGGTCACAATGCATCGGGAATTCAATATTTTTACCCAGCCATGTGTCATCGTAAATCATAAATGACCATTTTTAAAATGACTGACTGCATGAAATGGTTCATTATCGTCCAGCTTTGTGTCTTTTTTTAACTTCCTTTACTTTTTGAATGAATGACATTTTCATTCATGCATTTGCGAGACACTTTTATCCAAAGCAACCCAAAACATTGGGTGAACTGACCCTTTGTTAGTAAACATTGGGTGAACATTCTCTCACCCTCATGCCATCCCAGACGTGTATGACTATCTGTACTGTTTCTATATCCGCTGAACACAAATGAAGATTTATAGAAGGATATCTCAGCTCTGTTGGTCCATACAATGCAAGTAATTGCCAAAACTTTGAAGCTCCAAAATCCACATAAGGGCAACATAAAAGTAATCCGTACGTCTCCAGAATCAGATCAATATTTAAGTCCATTGTCCTTCACTTTCACTTTCTCCTTCTTCTGTTTTTGGCGATTCACATTCTTCATGCATATCGGCCCCTACTGGGCAGGAAGGAGAATCTATGATTAAAAAAATGACTTAAATATTGTTCTGTTTTTAACCCACACCTATCATATCATATGGAGTGATGGTGGTGTAGTAGTCTAAGCACATAACTGGTAATCTGGTAATCAGAAGGTTGCTGGTTCAATCCCCACAGCCACCACCATTGTGTCCTTGAGCAAGGCACTTAACTCCTGGTTACTCCGGGGGGATTGTCCCTGTAATAAGTGCACTGTAAGTCGCTTTGCATAAAAGCGTCTGCCAAATGCATAAATGTAAATATCATGTCAGAACACGTGGATTTAACCACTGGAGTCATATGGATTACTTTTATGCTGCCTATATGTGGATTTTGGAGCTTCAAAGTTCTAGTCAGCATTCACTTGCATTGTATGGACCAGCAGAGCTGAGATATTCTTATACAAATCTTAATTTGTGTTCTGCAGAATAAAGAAAGTTATACACATCTGGGATAGCATGAGTGCGTAGCAAACTGCTAGTTAAGTGCTCTTGAAAATTAGCACACAGTCTGTCATTTCATTACATGATGAACTGTTTCCACACTAAAGCAGTTTATGCAGCGGTCTGATGCTTCTTGTCCACTCGTGCATTTAAACAGCTCTCCTTGTTGACCATTCCAAGATGTCGTCGCGATTGACGTATCCGAACCAGCCGAATGAGGCAACTACGAATGTACTGTAATTGTATATCTATGAGCGCTATGCTCTACCAATCGAGCAGCAACAGCAGCAAAATCGACTTACAACTGGTGTCGGTTTACAAATTGCATGTAGGCCTAATTCTTGTTCTGCGTTTGTTGTTAAAATGTCAAAAACACATCCTTGACCCAGCCTTCTCTGCGCTGCCGAATGTCATTTTGTCAATGAATAACCTCTGGAGAGGTTTGTGTTCAGCCATAGCCAGATGTAGCCAGATTTATATAAGATAATGGGCTCTTGGAATTCAGGAAGTGATGTCAGAGGTGCAGCAGCCAAGCCTAAACGACTTATTTTAAGTGTTCAGTTGGGCTTTGCAGAGGAAAAAGCAGTGGTAAAACTTTTACAGCCGTTTTAGGTCAATGTGAATTGAGGCCCTTAAAACGAGGGCTGCCCTTTGATGGCATCGCCACTGCGGTCGGGACACCTGTGCACGGTCAGGATAATGCCTCTGGAATAAATGTTTACTTGCAACATGTGAATTCTGTACTCAAAACAAACTGGTTGCAGTTTTGTCCTGGCCAAGACTCGAGTCATTCAGCGTATTGCGTGTGTGACCAAACTGAACGGATCGGGATCTTTCCCTCACTGCCGTCATGTGGAAAACAGGATTTCATACAGGAAGAGAAGATGCACAAAATCAGTGGATTCTGACTGAAAAATGTGCATGAATTTTTTTTATTTTTATGGTATGTATCCCTTTTGCTTAAAGGGACAGTGTACTAAAAACTTGAATAATGTCATTATTTACTCACTCTCATGCTGTTTCAAACTTGCATGAATTTCTTTCTTCTGAAAACACAAAAGGAGAATTCCAAAGAGCTTCTTGATTGCTTTTATGATTTCATTTTTTATAATTTTACA
>NC_068299.1:3021269-3033769 GCF_025860055.1 Xyrauchen texanus | reverse complement strand
CCCAGTGTGCTTTTGTGGTTTAAATCTTCATTTCTAGCTGCCTCTTCCTCACTCATAGTCATCGATGACATAATGACTTTGTGCTTTTTGTGGTCTCATGTCCCAGTGATCTTAAATGACCCTGTGTTTCCAGCCTGAACTTGTTTCCCGCCATTCCATTCTGTAAGCGTTCTACTCTAAATATAAATCCACAGTGACATCACACATGCTTCTCAGGGCGACCAGCAGAGTGTTTGGATTTTTTAGCTTGTATATATGACCTGTTTTTCCCATAAATGTCAATGCCAAGTCAAAGACTTTTTCATATTTGTTTGCACACAGACCCAGTCTTTTAAAACACAAACAACAAGACATGACGTGCCAAAGTTGGACAGTCCACTCTGTGAGCACAAGGACATGTGTGTGGCTTCAAAAGCTTCATCTGTGCAGGATGAGCACAGTTTCGTCCAACAAAACGCCCTCTTCAACAAAGAGATGACTCAGGTATGAAATCTGAACTCTGTGTCAGTGATCTTGATACTTTTGGAAAGCATTAAGCATGTGTTTCACAGCCAACATATAATCCAAATTGACGCTAATTGCTTTATTACAGTTTTCCTCAATTGTACAGTATTGACTTTACCCAATAAACTTTTCCCTACTGTTAAAATTGGTATCTAAAAAGCTCAGTGTGATACACAACAGCATTCATTCTTGTATAGTATAGTAAGCAGTCAGTGTCAACAAAAAGTAGAACAAAAATTAAATATGTGTATAACAAACATTTCCAGGGTTGACTGCCATGGTGAACATTATGACCATTATGGCTTATACGATGACAACATTTTTTTGCATTCTGGCATTGGCATCGGTGGCATTGGCCAATTTACCGACACAATAACTACTGTAGGTTTTGGAGCATGAATGAAATGTTTTGGGTGAGTTACTTCGTTTTGCAGACATGCAATGGAGTTATGATGCCCCATAAAACGGATTAGAGAATGTTAAGACTGTTTAAAAAAATTAGCCGAAGCCATTTAGAAAAGCTGTAATACATGTTCCTTCTTGTGATTGATTCATGGGTCCACGTTTAGAGCTGAAGCGATTAGTCGACATTATCGACAACGTCGACAATAAAACAGTTGTCTACAAAAATGTTGGTTGTCGAATTGTCGTTTGATCTCATTTAACGTAACATGGGATCCCATTAAACTGTAATGATTGCGTGAGAGCAGTACTGCAGTTCATGCCTGATTTAGGAGAGGAAGAATTACACAGATCACCGTCCAGATGCACTCAAATCGCAAAGGATGTGGGAATTATCAAATAAGTAAATACAGAAGCACTCTCGCTGTGGAATAAGTGGAGTCGGAGCTCTTTAAAGGAAACACCCCGGTGTTACATCTTTAATGCAGTTAGATTTAACGCGTTAGCGCATTATTATCACGAAAAGAGAGCTGAGCCGGAAGGCAAAGCTCTCGATTTACCGGCCAATTTTCGTTCCTACCCTCACCTATGGTCATGAAGGCTGGGTCATGACCAAAAGACCGTACAAGCGGCCGAAATGGGCTTCCTCAGAAGGGTGGCGGGCTTCTCCCTTAGAGATAGGGTGAGGAGCTCAGTCATCCGTGAGGAGCTCGGAGTAGAGCCGCTGCTCCTTTACGTCGAAAGGAGTCAGTTGAGGTTGTTTGGGCATCTGGTAAGGATGCCCCCTGTGTGCCTCCCTAGGGAGGTGTTTCAGGCACGTCCAGCTGGGAGGAGGCCTCGAGGAAGACCCAGGATTAGGTGGAGAGATTACATCTCCACACTGGCCTGGGAACGCCTCGGGGTCCCCCAGTCAAAGCTGGTTAATGTGGCTTGGGAAAGGGAAGTTTGGGGCCCCCTGCTGGAGCAGCTGCCCCCGCGACCCGACTTTGGATAAGCGGTTGAAGATGGATGGATGGATGGATTTAAGTCTAAATATCATAAATGTTGCTTCTCAAGTAAATTTATGTTGTTTTTTAGACAATTTTAAATGGAAAACAAGACACTTGATAACAGTAATATTTTTGCAGTGAATTTCTTTACTGAATTAAACTTAATAAAAAGTATTTTTCCCTTTAATTCAGTGAATGTCATTTAAAGGTATTTTTAAAAGATGATTTTGTCCTCTTTATGGTTAGTAAGCACATTTAATACAACCTTTTAAGTCGGGGCACAAGCAGAATAATAGTTTTAATGATTAATCATTGCAATAATCTGCGAATAGTCCAATAATCGTTCTAATAATCATTAGATTAATAGATTACCAAAATAATCATTAGTAGCAGCCCTATCCACGTTACTCTAAAGATTCTTAAAATACTTGTAATTAAATAAATTTTTTTAATTAATTGTTAATTGGCTCGTACAAAAGCATTTGACTTTTACTTGATGAATTTTCCTGAATTTAATCCCTAAACCAAACCTAAACCTCACCATGATTTTTATTAGAAAATCACTGTTTTGTACAACGGAAAAAAATAAAACATTGGGCCTTGAAACAAGACAAGGGTTATTACAGGTTTATTACAGGTTTATTACAGGTTTATTACAGGTTAGTGGCATAATCCAGTCATTTGTATTGCATAAAGAAATATGGAACGGTTAGCCACATTTTTTAATAGACATTCAATTTCTTAAAGGGGTCATATAATGCCATTTTTTGTACAAGTTAATATGAATCTTTAGGGTCTAAATGAAAACTTTGTAATATACTTTTATTAAAAATTCTCATTAGTATTTTAAGAAAACACTAATTTTACCTGCTCAAAAACAGCTCTGTTTTCAGCACGCCGTTTCAGAGCATATGACTTTAAATGATAATGAGCTTTGGTAACCCCGCCCCTCCATTCTGGAGTTATTCTCCGTATAACTGTTTTTTTGACATTACTTCTTAATCAGTAACATACAAGTAAACCAGGTGTAACTTAGTGTTACCATGTTAACTGTAACACCTGCGTACACAGTTTTTAATAACACAATAACCATAACGCATTGTTCATTATAAACGTGGGATTATGAATTATATTGAGAACGTCGTAACGTTATGGAAAACATGCCGTAATGTACCCTGAGTGTAAACATTAGCCACATTCATTGTGAAGCGTGCAAGCGATTTGCAAAGATTAATATAAAGGTTAATAAAACGTTACACTTACTTCTTCTGGAGGTGCAGAGGGAATATAAATAGTTGGTACCGAATCTTTTTTCAGCAGCAGCTCTTAGCAAAACCAGCTTTATACTGACCCTCGTTTAGAAAGCAGTCTGGTGAAAAATGATTCGCGCAAACATGAACGCATTGACGTTGCTCGTGGGGAATATTCCCATCGTAAACAAAACTCAGCCACTGCGTCTTGAGCGGTTCAGATTTAGGAACATCAAAATGACTGCTGTGTTCGTTATTACACCGAAGAACAGGACACCACAATCGCTTAGGCGCCATTCTGCTACAGTGTATCAACAATGATGATGGACTATGATTGACAGCTCGCTCACGAGCGAGGGCGGGTCTGTGTTGAAACACTGCTGTCAATCAACAATCCTGGGAGGGGCGTCCGACCGTGTGACGTCACACGGTCGAACGGCTCGATTTGAGGCAGGGGAAAATATATAAGGAGATTAAAACAAAAACACTGGATGGATTTTTATCATAATAGGATGGTTGTGTACAGGCACAGCCAACACACATTTCAGTACAATCAACTTGAAAAAGTGCATGTACCATTATATGACCCCTTTAAAATAAAGTTTTGGATAGGTGGCTAGCTTTTATTTATTGGTCTCTATGGGAATAAATGTCATACCTTTTCATTCAGGCAAAGTTGGACGATACGTTTACCCCAACTTGTATAAATTATTAAGATTTGTCATAAGACTCACTACGCCTGCGGAGATTTTTTTCCAGCTAAACCTGTTACGTACCTAATGTGGAAAATTATATTTGCCATTGAATGACCAAAAATAAAGGGGAAAAGAGATAGAGTTGAAAACAGACAGTTCTGGGCATCTGCCCCCGTTCTTTGCGCTCAACTCTCTCTTATTTTCTTCCATTCTTTGTGTGTGAAGTTTGGGTGTGGGCAGCACAGGGGTGTGGGAGGGAACAGCCACAAGAGGAGCAATTATTTTGAGATGAGATCATTGTTTGGCCCTGTCTGTTCATGCCTCTGGCCTTCCGAGACTAAACTGAGCTGCACAAGCGCTCGCGTTATCTAATCGCCACGCTCGCTCTGACACATAAGGGGCTATTTGCCTCTGAAAAACTAGACACGGCTGCTGTGTTCTGGTGCAACTGTCAACAGCCTACGGATCCAGTGAGATTTACTTTGCTAAAATAAAGTGCGCTCTACAACGTTTTAGATGACCAATGACATGAGCGTCCGGAGTCTCTCTATAACACGTCGTTAATGTTAATCTGCCGAAGAACCGCTGGGTTTTTCAGAGCTTTATAATGCCAGTTAAACATTTCTTTTAAGGAAATGACCTTTGGAAGTACATTTATTTTTCTTTTACTTCCAATGTCTGGTTACGTCTTGGACAAAGCGTCTGCGTCTTTATGGTGACTCGGTCGGATAAAAGCCCTGATCAAACTGTGTTAGTACATCATTATAGAGCTGAGCGAGTGGAAATGGGCCTCAGTTTAATAAAATCCCAAATTAAGAGAGGTCAACACTTACTATAGCGCACTTTAAGACCCTTTGTGCTGCCCTGTAAAACTTTTTGTCAGAAAGTTATTTCAGATTTTTTTTAACTGAAAGAAACTAGAATTTCATAGAATTTCTCTGAAGAAAATGTGAGCTGAGCTGGACTTACTTGGTGGTTGCTAGTGTGTTCTGAGTGGTTGCTAGGTGGTTTATTAATTAGCACAGGTCAGAAGAGTCCAACCCCAAAAACCGTCCCATACAGGAATCTGATATTGCAATATATGTTAATGCATGCATGCACATATATATATATATATATATATATATATATATACAGTATGCCCAAATATACTGTATAAACTATATATAAATGTATATACATTATTTATGCATGTATATATCAGATTTCTGTATGGGTTTGATCTCTTAAAAAAGTATAAGCACACCTCTCCTCAACAAGCCTCATTATTTGAGGTATAATTCATGTCCATAGTGCAAATGGTACGTGTGGTGAATCCATTAAACATTTTTTCATGCTTCACACGTAATAAATAAGTGTGCACTGCTCCACACAATCATGTGCAGTTGAGTCAAGCGTGGATGTTCTGGAAATGTATATATGCCAATTTTACTGCTTAGAAATTACATTTTTTAAATTTACAACCATTCTGAACAGACAAAAGTAATCTTTACACAAAATAGTGAATGAATACTGGAAGCCACTCGATTAACCATGCACTGAAACGAGGTCACGTGACAACAGTGTTGCACACATATGTGAAATATGCCCCACCAGGGCAGTGGTGGCTCAGCGGTTAAGGCTCTAGGTTACATTTACATTTACATTTATGCATTTGGCAGACGCTTTTATCCAAAGCAACTTACAGTGCACTTATTACAGGGACAATCCCCCCGGAGCAACCTGGAGTTAAGTGCCTTGCTCAAGGACACAATGATGGTGGCTGTGGGGATCGAACCAGCAACCTTCTGATTACCAGTTATGTGCTTTAGCTCACTACACCACCACCACTCCGAAGAGAAGATTCAGGCAGTATAAAACAAACAACAACAACAAAATAGATACTGCATGAATTGTTTTTAAATGCTTTAAACAAAAACTATTAATCACAGACATTAACTCGGTTAATTCCCCAGCCCTACTTAATATCAAAATGTGTACAGGTAGTCCTGTGCGTCAGGCCATTTACTCAAAGAAGGAAGTTAGCATCGTCCCTGGAAAGCCTGTGTAAATTCAGCCTCACTGATGGCATTTATACTGCTATTATTCCACCTGAAACTTTCCGTATGATTTATAGAATGTTATTTAAAAAAAAAACAAGCCATTGTTTTAAGGGGAAACGGAACACACAAAGGCATTGGACTTCCTTTATGAAGTCATCGTTTTCTCAGAAATCATCTCCATGGGGTAAAATCGAGCCGATAACGTTGTTTACACAGGCCTTTAAAATAGAAATACCTTTGAGCCTGTGGGGAACCATTACAAATAATGACTAAACTTTTATTAGAAGTGACATCATAAGATTTTTTATCTACATTGTGAAATCTTCCCAAGCAATGTGGCGGTTCATATCTTATTCTCCCAAGTTTCTGTACTGCTACAGATTTATTTGGCTTTCCAACTGAGACTTCATGATATGTTGTTTAAACCCCAGGAATTCATTCTGAAGAAAGTGTGACTGGCATTTGCCCGTATAATACTCCTTCATTTTAAGTCGATGGGAATTTGTCATCTGTTTTATTGTTTGCCAAGCAGAAATCGCTTGATTCATCTCCCTACAGGTACTTAATAATTCTTCAGGAAAAAATCATAAATCTGATCACACCTCTCCTCAACAAGCAGCGTGATTTGAGGGATCATTCACTGATGTTGCGCAAACAGCACAGGATGAGTTATGCTTAGGGTTAGGTTTGTTCAAATCCCTAACCCAAGTAACCCTAACCCTAATTATGTGAACAAAACGAAATGAGTAATACTAATATATAGTAGTACTAACGCTTTCCTTAGCAAGCACCAGTAATTATCTTAAGCTGTCGCCTTATATTTAGTCCAATTTTCCCAGACATATGTTGGCATTATTAGCTTTGGAGATCACTAAACCACTGAGTTTAGTCTCGAAGAAATGACAAGTTCATTTAGCAGTCCTTTCATTCACTGTGATGTGGGTGGGCTTTTAAAGACCGCCAATGGTTATACATTGTGCTCATACCAAATAAACATGCCCTGGACCTATTTCGACTCGGGCACCTGTTTTCTATTCACGCAGTTTAAACATTGCCAGAAATGATGGATTATGTAACGATCCGTGCACTTCAGCCAAAAGAAACCTTTGCAGCTAATAACATGAAACTTGAGAAACAGAAAGCAGTCTCTCGATGATATTTCTCAAGTGCCGCTGTAAGATGGGGCATAAGTAATCACTATAATCTTCAAATAACAGTGGAACTGGTGTGGTGGTGGTGTAGTGGTCTAAGCACATAACTGGTAATCTGGTAATCAGAAGGTCGCTGGTTCGAGCCCCACAGCCACCACCATTGTGTCCTTGAGTAAGGCACTTAACTCCAGGTTGCTCCGGGAGATTGTCCCTGTAATAAGTGCACTGTAAGTCACTTTGGAAAAAAGCGTCTGCCAAATGCGTAAATGTAAATGTAACTTCTCTCTTCACTGAGTGATTGTAACCTCACACATAAGCTATAAAAGAAAACGTCTAAAATCTATTTACTTAATATTGTGTTTCCAGTGGGCTCAAGTGAGTGTAAAATGGGCCTTAAAGTGTCTCAATATGTGTTCATGTTTCAAAGATTAACAATACTGTATATCCACAGCAAAAACTGATGAAACACATAACATTTCCATAGTTCGGAAATTGGCTATTTTGCTCAGAATTGGCTTTGGTTTTTGGCCCATTTTCTCCATTAATATTTATTGGAGGTACACAAGTTCGAGCATTGTCAGTATTACAAAAACAGTTCAGTATAATGGAGACTAAAGATCTGTCCCAAAACCTAGTGAGCTCCCTACACGGCATCTACACTGCATCTTTAGTCATCATAGGCATCTTCTTAAAAAAGTGACTGTTATACCCAATACTTGTGTGTGTTTTTTATGTATTTTTTTATGCATATTTATGTATTTGTTTAATACCATTACAAGTGTAGTGAGCTTTGGGTCATATTCCATGAGGATTTATTGGTTTGTACTGGTTTCTGTTATCAGTAGAGACCCACAGGAGCCATTGTATTTTCCATTAAAACCAATACAAGTCCCATTATAACCATTAAAAACATTACAATATCTTTAAGGGTTTCTACAGTTTTTTTTTTTTTTCAGCAGATAAATTGCACTGAAATTAAAGGGTTCACCCCAAATTTCTCATTATTTACTCACCCTCATGCCATCCCAGATGTGAATTACTGAGATTTTTAGAAGGATATCTCAGCTCTGTAGGTCCATACAATGCAAGTGATTGGTGATCAAAACTTTTAAGCTCCAGAAATCACATAAAGGAAAATTATAAGTAATCTATATGACTCAATATATACACCGATTAGCCACAACATTAAAACCACCTGCCTAATATTGTGTAGGTCCCCCTCGTGCCGCCAAAACTGTGCCAACCCGCATCTCAGAATAGCACTCACAATTGTACAGAGCGGTTATCTGAGTTACCATAGACTTTGTCAGTTTGAACCAGTCTGGCCATTCTCTGTTGACCTCTCTCATTAACAAGATGTTTCAGTCCACAGAACTGACGCTCACTGGATGTTTTTTGTTTTGGGCACCATTCTGAGTAAATTCTAGAGACTGTTGTATGTGAAAATCCCAGAAATACTCAAACCAGCCCGTCTGGCACCAACAATCATGCCACGGTCCAAATCACTGAAATCACTTTTTTCCCCATTCTGATGGTTGATGTGAACATTAACTAAAGCTCCTGACCCATATATGCATGATTTTATGCCCTGCACTGCTGCCTCACGATTGGTTGATTAGATAGTCGCATGGATGATTGTTGGTGCCAGATGGTTCTGGTTATCATGTCAGAATGTTATTCTGAGATGCGGGTTGGTGCTGTTTTGGTGGCACGAGGGGAACCTACACAATATTAGGCAGGTGGTTTTAATGTTGTGGCTGATCATTGTATAATACTGTAGGTGTTGGTGAGAAACAGATACAAAATGTAAGTCCTTTTTTTTTAGACTAAATCTCCACTTTCACTTTTACATCTGAAAGTCACAGGTGGTGCCTGTTTAGTTTCACTTTAACATATGAAAGTGAAAGTTAAATTGGAGATTTAGGGTAAAAAAGGAACTTAAATATTCTGTTTCTCGCTTCTGAAGATATGGATTTAACCACTGAAGTCATATGGATTACTTTTATGTTTCCTTTATGTGATTTTTGGAGCTACAAAGGTCTGTTCACCATTCACTTGCATTGTATGGACCGACAGATCTGAGATAGTCTTCTAAAAATTGTGGTTTAAGTTAGGGCTGCACAATTAATAGAAATACTAATCACGATTACAATATTAAGGGCAAAAATGTGGCACTCATGAGACGCTGAGAAAACAGCGAGAGTCGTCTGTGGTCAAAGAAGTCCTTCTAGCATGTTTACATAAAAATGCAAAGCAGCGCAGACGTACGCAAGAAGCATCCTGTCTATGTAGACAGAAGACAGCATTTGAAACAGATGTAGATTTTGAAGGAAGCGTCATGTGTTTGTGTTCCTCAGGCTGAGGCGTGGATCAGAGCGAAGTTACGAGACCTGAGAGACGACAGTAATATCCAGAGATGTCCTCTGATGGACTGGGATGACGTGTGTCAAACCCTGCAGAGAGATTTGAAGGACTTTGAGAACAATGTTATACATCTCAACCTGGTGAGGTCACCACGAGAGACAAACCGTCATTTACAAATCGTTATGTTAACAATCTAAGCGTCTTTTTATTTTTTCCCAGCAGGAATACCACATTTGTCCTTTTCCCTTTTATGAAATTAGTACATTGCTGATATTTAACCGCTCTTGACACATATCCCTTGTGGGTTGCAAAACCATCACTCCCATTAGTCTGTAACGGAGAGTAAGAGGTGATGGGTTGATTTCAAGGCCCTTTTGTACTGTAGATATGATTAAGCTGTTGTTTTAAGCTGTTGTCGAACTGTTCTTGTGTTGCTCCAAACACTCATGTATTGCTGCTGAATGTTTGTGTAGATGGGCGAGCAGCTAATGTGCAACCTTAACCCGACCTCTGACCTGGTGAAGAAACAGCTGGCTCAACTTCACGACCAATGGAGCACGCTTAAACAGACGATAGCCATTCAGATAACGGCGATGGGCGGAGCTAAGTGTCTCCAGGAGTTTAATAAGAAGGTGGACCGTCTAGAAGCCTGGATCCAAGAGAAGGTTAAATACAACTAAGCCTTCTGCTGGGATTCCCTTTTATCATTTTGTCCTTAATTACAAAGTGATGTATAGTGTGTTTCAAACAGAACATACTCTCAGTTACATTATTATAGGATTAGTTAACACCCACTGATATGTACACTGATCAGCCACAACATTAAAACCACTGACAGGTGAAGTGAATAACATTAATTATCTCATTACAATGACACCTGTCAAGGGGTGGGATATATTAGGCAGCAAGTGAACAGTCAGTTCTTGAATGTCATGTGTTGGAAAATGGCGCCAGGATCTGAGCGACTTAGGGCCAAATTGTGATGGCTAGACGACTGGGTCAGATTATCTCCAAAACGGCAGGTCTTGTGGGGTGTTCCTGATATACAGTGGTTTGTACCTACCAAAAAGAGTCCAAGGAAGGACAACTGGTGAACTGGCGACATGGTCATGGGCGCCCATGGTTCATTGATGCGTGTCCGTTCCCACAGAAGAGCTACTGTATCACAAATTGCTGAAAAACGTAATGTTGCTGCATATGAGTCAGTGTAGCCACAGACCGGTCAGAGTGCCCACGCCGACCCCTGTCCACCGCCGAAAGCGCCTACAATGGACATGTGAGCAGCAGAACTGGACCATGGAGCAATGGAAGAAGGTGGCCTGGTCTGACGAATCACATTTTATTTTTAATTATGTGGACGGCCGGGTGCGTGTGCATCGTTTACCTGGGGAAGAGATGGCAGCAGGATGCACTATGGGAAGAAGTCAGGCCGGCGGAGGCAGTGTGATGCTCTGGGCAATGTTCTGCTGGGAAACCTTGAGTCCTGGTATTCATGTGGATGTTACTTTGACACGTACCACTTACCTAAAGATTGTTGCAGACCACGTACACCCCTTCATGTCAACGGTATTCCCTGATGGCAGTGGCCTCCTTCAGCAGGATAATGCGGTACACTGCAAAACATTGTTCAGGAATGGTTTGAGGAACCATTGAGTTCAAGGTTTTGACTTTTCCTCCACATTCCCCAGATCGCAATCTGATTGAGCATCTATTGGATGTGTTGGACCAACAAGTCCGATCCATGGAGGCCCCACCTCACAACTTACAGGACTTAAAGGATCTGCTGCTAACATCTTCGTGCCAGATACCTCAGGACACCTTCAGAGGTCTTGTTGATTCCACGCCTCGTCTGGTCAGAGCTGTTTTGGTGACACAATATTAGGCAGGTGGTTTTAATGTTGTGGCTGATTAGTGAATATAGAAATGGATTGCTGACGCAATGGTAAACTGCCAACAGGAGGTGAGGCCACCGGAAGTATTCGAGCGGCCATCTTGGTATGCCCAAACTGTCATAGAGTATCAATGATTGACAGCTTATAATGCCCCCGTTTCACCGTCTCTGACCTGTGGATACGACAATTGCATTTTGCCCTCTAGTGACAATCATGTTTAATGTTTAATTTGCTTGTTTTGGATAAACGAGGGAGAAGATATTTGAAGATTGCAATATTTAATATTTGATATATAACGCGATAGTGTCTTAACGACTGTTCCACAGGTGCATGTTCATTAATTGTTTATGGTTCATTGAACAAGCATGGGAAACATTGTTTAAACCCTTTACAATAAAGATCTGTACTATTCATATAACTTCAGACGGCCTTGCGTCTCCATCTAAACAGTCATGGTGTTACTTAGCAAGTCCATTCTGTTTTACGTCTCTCCATAGTAGCCAAGCTCATTTAGAACAACAGTAGCTGTATTCAAAGAAAACAATTACTATGCCGCAACAATTCAGGGCTGTAAAGCTTTTATACGTGTCAGCAGGAAGAGGAACAATCACTGGCCAACATCCTTGGGGAAAACATTGACAAGATGCAGCTGACCAGGAAGATCCTCGATTTAAAACAGGTGGGTGATTGCACACAACAGCAAAAGTAGCTGCTGCTAAAGTTCTCAGCAGTCCGTAATTAACAGCATATCTTTGAGCCTGGAAAATATGTTTATTCACATTGGAAAGAAAAATCACCAATGAAATTTCTTTAATATCTCAATAGCTTCTCCTAGACAGCAGTGAGATTAAATGGAGAGTTTTTTAGAGGAGCTCTCCTATGATGCCTTATAAAGCTTTTTAGGAAAATATCAAATGATCAAAATCAGTCTCAGGTTCACCGAAATACCTTCAGACCCTCGTTTGCTATGGAAACAGAGGTCTAATGTTTTACCTCGTTGCCAAAAATTTGCTCCGAGCTTAATTGACTGTCTTTCAGGATGAGCAGCTGTATCGTAATCTACATGAGGAGATCAATCATATGGCCATCAGACTGGAGAAACAGGGGAGGACAGAGGGAAAGGGCATCTCGACCCGCAGAAAACATGTCAACAAAATGTTAGTGCGTGTAATTATGCATAAATACAGAAGATGACTACAGCACTGCAGAGC
>NC_068299.1:2936269-3018769 GCF_025860055.1 Xyrauchen texanus | reverse complement strand
CGAGAAAATTTTAAAATGGAATAAACCATTTGTTGTTATTCTTATTTGTCAATTGTAATCATCTTAAAGATTATGCAAGGGGTATATACATTTATGAATTGTATGCATGTCCATGTTATTTGTGTAATAGGTGGCAGAAGGTGCAATCTCACTCGAGGGACTATCATGAGAATCTTCTACTCGCTCTGGACGTCTCGTCCTTCATTCAGCAGGCAGATAACATTGTCTGTTCCATTAGTAACATGGTAATACTTTTTCTTTCAAAGTTATTTCAACAGTGCTATTTATGTTCAGATCTCATAGACAATCCAGTATGAGAGCGCCATTTCTCTTTGACGTGCCCTTTAATGTTAATAAATACTCCACTGCTGCACCGCTGTTTTTGTATGTTGACATGGTGATGTAATCTAAGAGGTTATTTATGGTTCGCTCTCCTTTTTTAACTTTTCTTACAGACAAAAGGCCTCTCTCTACCCAATGGTGTGGAAACAAGCCGAGACGTAGAGATCCGGGACATTGCCAGTCAAATCATGGTGTGCGATTCACAATTCATGTCCCATTTTTGGTGACACGACAGGCTTTGAGCCGTACTTTAAACACAGCATGACATCTGTGCTTAAAGGTGTTAGATCACAGTCCAAATCTCCATCCTGACTCCTGTGTGTTTTCCTGTCGAATGTTTTATGTCTGTGGTTTCAGATGTTGGATGTGAACGTATCTCAGCTGTCGAACCTGCACCCAGTGTTGGCATCGAGGGTCATGCAGAAGCAAAGTGAGGTGAAAGACTGCTGGAGTCTCCTCCAGAACGCTGTCAGGTAACTCAAGCTACTAATTTCAGCACCACTATGATGAGGGACAAATTCTCAAATAAATGGTACTTTTCCAACAGGTTAATAACCTCACTCAAATGCACCCTATATATGTGCCATTAATTAGCTAGATGCAAAAAATAATTGTTATATTACAATTTACATCTGCACAGGCAAACATCTGCAACATCAACTGAATTTGAACTAAATTACATGCTAATCTGAATGTGTAACGCTGTCTTCTTAAAAATGTGCGACGCAGTATCCTAAATGTCTAAAACGTTGGTAAATAAAGTGGGCTAAAGCACATAACTGGTAATCAGAAGGTTGCTGGTTCAATCCCCACAGCCACCACCATTGTGTCCTTGAGCAAGGCACTTAACTCCAGGTTGCTCCGGGGGGATTGTCCCTGTAATAATTGCACTGAAAGTCGCTTTGGATAAAAGCGTCTGCCAAATGCATAAATGTAAATGTCTGTTTTTTTGTCATCCAATCAAAATCAGAAAATAAAATCAACAAGGAGAGCCAAATCGAAGATACGTCAGGGCAGATACTCACTTTAATTGCTCAGCTCAATGACATAATGTATTTGTGGAGCGGAGGGGGGCGGGGCCGGGTCGGAATATCGCGCGCCCGGTCCCCAATCGGCCTGATGAGGCGCCCGGCCCGCCCGCCCCCCTCCGCTCCACAGTATTATGTATAATGTATTATTAGTACATTAAAATAAAATAAATACATTAAATAATGATAAGTATCTACATTTAAACAGATAAAGTTTAAAAGATTTATAACCTAAATTAATTCAATGTGTTCAACCCTCTGTAAAGTAAACAGTGGCAGTGGATATTGACTGACTTTATAGCTAAACAATGACCCAAATATTCCATAGTCTTCTAAAGGCATATGTCCAAAAAGTACATCTTTTTTCAGTGAACATCTTCACATAGAGTAAAACTGGCTCACATGAGATCTTGTGTTGATTAGCGCTAAAACAACTCCAATTCTTGTGTTAACAAACTGTTCACTAAAGTCACGTCTCTCCTCCATCTGTTTATTCCCATGTGCTTAAGTATTTTTAAAATGTGACGTAATCGTGCATTTAGCTCTCCATCTTAGTGGCTTTCTTTCAAAAACATTGCTTGATTTCGGAAGTTACTAGGACCAGATGTGCAATAAGCTATCATGTCATTCGCAGTCTCTATTTTAAATCCCCATCGAGTAGGAACAAATGAGAATCCATCATCAACATAATTAGAATCAGCGATGGAGCTGCTGTTTTCATGGCTTTCGGCCGCTAGTCCAGTTGGCAGGTTTATTTGATGGCTCAGTGTTGTGTTTTTAGGAACGAAAAGGCAACTCGATGGCCCTCCGCCCCCTTGTTAACCAAGGAAGCCAGTGACCCTGAAACCCAAAGCCAAGAGCTGCCCGGAAGCGTGGGAAGAGACCAAGGGAGAATTATGGGAAAGGAGGTGAAGGAGGAACAGAATCGTCTGAAGGGGTTTACGGTATGCAGCTCTGCTTCTATTATAGTCAGAAAAGTTCATTCTCTCATAACGCTTGTGTTCCTTATTTTTCATTTCAAACTTTTTATCTGTTTTCTTGTGGAGCCAAAGAAGCGACAGACTAAAGGCCTTTCACATGTCTTGCGTCAATGTTCCCCAAGGTAACTCTATGGAGTGAAATAACAAGCTACAGCGTTAGTTTGCTTTTCGTTTTTGCCTCTATCTGTGCTGCTTTTCAATTGCTTTTCTACTAAAGCGTGCTTGACGGGCGTCTTTGCCCATGCTTTGTTTAGATGCCAAGTCAAGTTATAAAGAACTTCAGCTTTTCAAAACTTGTCTCAAGAACACCTGAGTTCTGTTCAATTCATTTGCGTTGCATCTAGCTTTTTTCACGCAAGAACGTTTTGGTCTGAACGGCCCCTAATAGGTTTTGCAAGGTTTTGCGAAAGTGACTGTAAAGCAGTTCGGCGAGAACCAGCCTGGCGATATAAACAATACTTTAATAATTAACTTAAACAAAAGACAAACACACACACCCGGCCACGCCCAATGCCCTGTCACATTCCTCCCTCGTTCTCTCAGGCAGGGGAGCCCCCGGCATGATGTACACCCCCCCCTTTCCCTGGGAGAGGGCGTGCCCTAAGCCCCGTCTGCCGGCAGGTCATCCCCATCTACCTGGATGAGGGAGGGGACAAGGGGAGGGAAACAGAAATATAAAAAATGGGGGGGTACTTTCTGTAACAGTGTAGTACCCTGCAAAAAACACTTTAAAATTTAAACGAGAGGGAAAAGGCCAACTCGGATCGGCATTGAGAGAGAGAGGAGAGAGAGATGAAAAAAAAAACACTTACTCGCCAGTTCTCCGATACGGCGTAACTTGTTCCTCGGTCACTCTCCACATTCTACCGGACGACAGCCGTGCCTCTACAGGCGGATCGGAGGCAGACCTCCAGCCCCTGGCGGATGGAAACAGAAGGGGTCTCCCCCGCCCCTGGCAGCGGTTCTCCCGCTCCAGGTGGTCGGCAGCGAGCCCCTCCCCACTCGCGGTCGGCGGTCTCAGACCCCGCCGCGTTTCAGCGGCCGGTTGGGGACTCCTCCGCCCCTGGCAGCAGCCCTGACCTCTCCAGGCAGCTGGTTAGGAGCCCCTTCTCCCCTCGCGGTCCTCCGTCCCCCTGCAGACAGCAGGGGTGGATGGTAGTGGCGAGAACTCTACTACGGCATATCCCTCCTTCTTCCCGGGTTTCGGCACCAGTGTAAAGCAGTTCAATGGAAAGGAGGAGGCGAGAACCGGCCTGGCGATATAAACAATACTTTAATGATTAACTTAAATAAAAGACAAACACACACACATGACGGACATGTCCGTAAACGATCTCTCTCTCCTTGCTCCACCATCCGCAATCAGCCTCTATCCTTCACAGAGGCTTAATTAGCCTGATAAGGGACCGGGAGTGTATAATCACGACCCAGCCCCGCCCTCCGCCCTGTCACAGTGACACTCCATCATGCAACCAAAAGTTGAGGAAAGTCTTAACTTTTGCTGCAACAAACTCTAATGCAGCCATCCGCTGGCCAATATGAATTTGACTATTAATAATATGATAATAATAATAATTAGTGAATTATTAATACTGATAGCGGAATATCATGCCACTCACATGAGAATAATCATAATATACTGTAATACAGTACTGTGGGTGTAGTTACAATCTGAAATAAGGGAGGGGCGCGTTATAAACTGTGGCTTATAAATGGGCATTTCCAGCGTTACGGACGTGACATTAGCATCTTGAACATCTCATAGAAAATACTCATTACCAGTATATTGAACCATTTGTATGTATAATATAGACATAAGCACATTTTCATTCTAGACACGTTTTCTACCAGTGTAGACTGGGATATTTAGTGCGTTATGGACGTTTTTGGGAGACCACACACTTTGTAGAAACTACAAAGATTGTTGATGAAATTAACAATTCGGAAATAATACTAGCCACATAATTGGTAGAAGGGTTGGCCCTCCAAAGAGCAGGTGATATTCATTTTTTATTCATTGTCATTTTCACATAAATGGAATAATGCACCCAGTAGGGTGAACTGATTGGTAAGTGGGCACAACCGGTTGGTGAAACTTCTGCTTGGTTTTAAAGTCAACCGGCTACAGTATTTTTCTTCGCTTTGCAATAGAGCATGGTTACAATGGTTGCAATGCCCCATATTAGACAGTCAATGTAAATTAATAAATTGTCAAATAAATAGTAAAATCACCCCATTAGTGATGCTACCTGCAACACATACAGTAAGGCATGTGTTGTGAGGTATGTTGAGTGTATTTCTACCATTAATTAAATGACGATTGGCAATTTGCCCAATTACATAACAGACACTGAATATGAGCAAGCACAAATTCCCCTAGTAACATGTTTAATGATGAGTTGTGATTGTATAAGACCTCTGACACTTAGTCTGGCTCCTCTTTAGACCACACAAGCACACTTGCTGCTCCTCCAATGCTGATGGTGCAACCCGCTCCTTTAAAGTGACTGATTAACTTGTTATTTAAGATGGCAAATTGTCAAGTCAAGTCCTCTTTGTGGACCTCTTTTCCTGCTCGCTGGGATGCAATTCTATTTCTCATTTATTTGATGGCATCCTCTCTATCTAACAGAGCCTCGTTGTCTGTGATACACCACATTCGGGAAAAGCTTTTCGAGGTGTTATTGAAACTGGCGCTACACATCTAGACATTTCCATGAGGTATGGCATGCTGCGATTGCACGGTAAGGGCAAAAGCAGACAGCCAGGACAAACAGTATTCTCTCTCAAAACACCCGACACGAGTTGACATTATGGCTGAAATAACATCTTTTGGACTTCTTTGCACAAAATAGGAAAACATTCATTGGATTAGTAGAATGGCAACATAAACCATATTACGAGCTGTTAGAACTGAAGAAGAGCTTCACTGTGTGCACTTTGTGTAATGATTATTTTGGCTAGATTCGAAAGAACCGACTCATGAGAGTCGGAATCAGGCTACACTGGTGGTACTCCATGTTTTGCGCTGCAGATTTAGTAGTGGTGTTGCAGTGCCTTTGAATGGTAGTGCTGGAAACACTGTCACTGAGCAAAGGTTTAACAATGGCCGCTTGTTTCGACAGTGCTGGCAGCAGAATGGAGTGGTGGTGGAGTAGTGGTCTAAGCACATGACTGGTAATCTGGTAATCAGTAGGATGCTGGTTCAAGCCCCACAACCACCACCATTGTGTCCTTGAGTAAGACACTTAACTCCAGGTTGCTCCGGGGGGATTGTCCCTGTAATAAGTCCACTGTAAGTCGCTATGGATAAAAGCGTCTGCCAAATGCATAAATGTAATGTAATGTCGTCTATGAGCATGAGAATGAGAATGCACAAAACCTACTATCGGGGTACCAAATGCTCCCACCAGCCTTCAAACAGAACGGCCCTCACAGCTTTACACCCACAGGAGTGTTGAGATGATTATGGGATGTTAAGGTCGAGATGTACAGGCTGCAGCTGTTGAGGGGACTAGCCCAGGAAACAACATACAAAAGGGTGTGATGACAGATGTATTCACATTCACATGCACTCTAAAGTCAGCCAGAAACATAGGCGAACGCAGACACAAATGCTTGGCCAATGCATTGCAATTTTGCGGCCCCGTTGTATGTAGTTGCAGCCTGTGATGACCAATGAATTGAAATCTGAAATATTTCGGAACACAGCTATATGTGAAATCGAGCTTGTGTATCTAGAAACGTTTGTGTTCTTGTATTTGCCAAGAGTAATAGAACATTTCTTGAATTAGCCCAGCTGAAAAATACAGAGATGATGTATGTATATATTTTATATTTTATATATTATATATTATATGTCTTTATGAAGCCACTGATTATAAAACATATGATTTTTATGCATATATTTGGGGTGAATTTTGGAAAAACATTAGAAAATTGCCATTTTGGGTTGCAAAATTATTATAATTTTTTTTAAGGTAATTGGAAGTTACACAAAAGTATATGAAAAATGATTAATTACGAGCAGTAAATTCATAAACAGTTATTGACTATTGAAAACTAATAAACACTAGTGATGATATACTTGCTGGTATAATCATAATGACATGTAATGTAGTATTTAACATAACATGAATTCAATAAAACAAAGATTTTTTTAATGATGGAACAGCTGAAAATCATTTGTAAAAAAAAATATATATATATGTGTGTTATATATGTGCTATATATATATATATATACAGCTTTTGGAAAACAGGTCATATACTATTATATAATCTAGTTGTGACATAAGTAATTTAGCTTTTTTTGTTTGTGATTTTCTCCCCATTGCTCCCCAATTTGGAATGCCCAATTCCCAATGCGCTTGTGGTGGCTTAGTTACTCGCCTCAATCCGGTTGGCGGAGGATGAATTTCAGTTGCCTCCCATCTGAGACTGTCAATCCGCGCCTCTTATCACGTGGCTTGTTGAGCGCGTTACCGTGGAGACATAGTGCGTGTGGAGGCTTTGCGCTATTCTCCGCGGCATCCACTCACAACTCGCCACGTGCCACACTGAGAGCGAACCACATTATAGAGACCACAAGGATGTTACCCCATGTGACTCTACTCACCGGGCCAATTGGTTGCTTAGGAAGCCTGACTGGAGTCACTCAGCACGCCAGTAATTTAGCATATTGAATATACCTTAAATACAATATATATATATACAGCACTGTGCAAATGTTTTAGGCACTTGTTGAAAAATGTTGCATAGTGAGGATGTCTTCAAAATGAATGCCTTAAATAGTTTTCATGTATCACTTTATCATACAAAATCCTGTAAAGATAAAAAAGCTAAATCAATATTTGGTGTGACAACCTTTGCCTTTAAAACAGCCACAATTCTAATAGATACACCTAGACGCAGTTTTTCTATTTGTAAAAGTAATGTTTACGAGTCTAAAATTTATTTTTCGTATTTACACACTAAAGCTGAAAATATAAATAACCATCTTAAGACAAATGCTTTTGTGAAACATCTTATGTGCCTAAGACTTTTGCACAGAACTGTATGTATGTATGTATATACTGTATATAGTTGTGACCTTTTTGTGACTTCAACAATCTGTGACAGCTACCTCTCAGCCTGACCAGCTGACTATTGTTCAATCAAACCCTTTCTAAAACCAGCAAAACAGATCAGCTTGATCCTAGGTTCGTTTTAACAGCCGATGGAGTATAAGCATGGGGGTGGCATGATGGCTCAATGAGTAGCTCTGTCGCCTCACAGCAAGAAGGTCACCGGTTCGAGTCCTGGCTCAACCTGGGCCTTTCTGTTTGGAGTTTGTATGTTCTCCCCGTGTTCGCGTGGGTTTCCTCCGGGAGCTCCGGTTTCCCAAACAATCCAAAGGCATGAAAGACAAGTGAATTGGAGACCCTAAATTGCACATAGTTGAGAGTGTGAATGTGTTTGTCTGTGTTTTTTAGCCCTGATCCAGGGAGTTTTCTCACCTTCAGACCAAGACAGCTGGGATAGGCTCCTGCCTTACCTGTGATCCTGCAAAGGATAAGTAGTAATGAAAATGGATGGATGGATGCATGTCTAAACCTGTTGTTATACAGTATGTTATGTATTCCTTGTACAACCATTCCTTGGTTGGTGTGCGTATTAGCGTGTGTATATTCAGGATTCTTGTTTAGTGACATGGGCCTGTTTTTGGGCTAATGGCTCCCAGATGCAGTACCCACTTACTCCATATGGCATATTGCTATGAGAACTCTTGGCTGACAACATTCCACAACTTTACACTAAAACTGAGGTCTTGAAAGATGGAGAGAGGACTCTGTCCAAAGAACCCAAAAAACTGATGAAATACTGAGCAAAAACTAAGCGCTAATTGGTATCAGGACTGGGAACGGGGGCTGAGGAAGTCTTTGAAGAGCTATTCTGTACCACCAGTGACATCATTTACTATTCCTTACATGTCGTCATTCAGGAAAGGCCCAGGAGTTCATTTAAAAGCCTTAAGTGACTTCATGTGAATGATGTAGTGGGCATGTGGAGAGGAGACGTGCAAGATGGTTATCGGCGCAGCCTGTCTAATTACTGATAACATGCCATTGTGTGATAAAACTCAAATTTTCCACTCCTTGAGTGCCGTGTTTGTAAATGCTGTTAAGCTTCCATAAATGTGCTGCTCTCTCCAAATGTCACTTTCTCAGGCGACGATGTCTATCAGGCTTCAGACGTCTCTCTCCCAAAGACTCATTTCTGCTGAGCTCATAATCAGAGAATGCCATGCCGAGATTCATATGGTGCCATAAGAGGCATTATTAATCACAACAGTAAGCCGAAATTCATCAGCATGGAAGCATTCATTTTTATTCACCTTTGTTAAATTATAACATGTTTAAAACTATGATAATGTAACAGTTTTCAACAATAATGACAGTCCCACTGTTGTGGCATTATTTCCACCACACCAAGCAATTATGCCTTTAACTAGTGAGCGTGAGACTTTCTAGAAATCCACAGTGCTAAAAGTGCCTGAAGTTGATGAAACAACCTATTGTGCAGTTTTCTGTGTTAGCAAACAATGGTTCTCAAAGTTAAAGTGAACCTGAAATCACTCAATATGAAATTCACCCTATTTACTTTCCTAAAACACATTACTAGTCTTATCGAGTCTTCTCCAAATATTCCTGTGGAGAAATAGAAATAGACACAAAGGAGACAACTGATGACATACAGTAAGAGTATAGAGCATTAAAATGTATGTGGATTAGTGGGCTAAAGCACATAACTGGTAATCAGAAGGTTGCTGGTTTGACCCCCAGAGCCACCACCATTGTGTCCTTGAGCAAGGCACTTAACTCCAGGTTGCTCCAGGGGGGATTGTCCCTGTAATAAGTGCTCTGAATTAGCCAAATGGCTATTTTTCATCTGTAGGCCCTTGACATTAGCCATTTGGCTAATTCTGTCACATTTACAGTCATGTGCATTAATGTGCATTGCCCCTGTAAGTAAATAAATAATACAATAATAATAAAGTAAATGCACACCTTAGATTCAGTGGTGCAAGTTATGGAAAAAATGTATAGCCATACCTTGAAAAAGGCTGATTGACGAAACATTCGAGCATATATTTTGAGCTTGTTTTAATTAACAGCTGTAAACCATAATTCTCTGCTTATCCGGGTCCTTAAAACAGCAATAGAACATTCTTCAGTAGCACATGGCGTGTCCAGAGAAGCCTCATTTATTTTTTAAACTGTTGATGTAATGTCTGTGAAAAAGCATCGTAGCCCGAATAGAGTTTTTGACCTTCTTTGTACGACATGATGGTGAGCGAACACTGAGAGAATAATTATTTTCCTGTGTTGGCTTTCTTCCGTGGCGCTGGATCCAGTTTAACAGTGCTGCTTACTGTAACTTTACCCAAAAAAATTCCCATTTTCTGGGATTACATCCACACCATCCACAACTCCAACCGCACGGTGACATTTAAGCCTGGGTTACCATGCCAACGGCGCAATTCAGTGTAGTGAGTGACGCATCAGTGTGACGAGGGACCACCGTGTTTCTGTGCTCGCTGCTGCAAAACTTCAAGCATATAAGAACACGTGATTCTTTCAAGTTTCTCAGTTTATACATACTGCTAGAAAAATTAGCAATTTCTGTTTTTGCCTTCACAGGGTGAGAGAGACTGTGAGCGCTTCAGTAAACCCTCAGACGGCCAAGATGACACGCAGCAATGTGCCGCAGAGAGCCCAGCACGCGTCAGTGCCAGCGATTTCACCGTCAGACTCCAAACAGCATCTGAAAGGTGATACTAAGCACTGTCCTGACTTGACACCTTTTTTAACACACGGCAGTTGAAGTGATGCAATTTTAGTGTCCTCCAAAAAATGGCCATTCACTTTGTTTCCTCTTATATTTTTATAGTTTGGCTGGACAGCAAAGAACCCTGAATTTATCCATATAGTTCATTGAACTTGACTAGATTATATTTGTAAAAAAACAAATTTTAAGCTAAAAATGTAAATTAAATGTAATAAAAACATTTTAAAGGATTATTTTTTATTTATTTTTTTTATTAAAAAGGAGAAAGTTGTACGACTGTACTTATAGTGAACTGTGAAAATGGTGAATGACTTAAAATACCTTAAAAGTGAAATTCACACTAAATAATCACTTAAATACAACTCTCAGTTCAAAGTCCTTTTGATGTTTTTTCTGGGGGCTTAAAGTCAAAAAACTGTGGTGTGACTTTCCGGAGATGGTAAAAAAAATTTCATCTCAATGAAATCTGAAATTCTTGAAAAATAAATATTGGAAGTAGTTTGGAATATATTTTTATTATAATTTTTTTTTAGTAAAAAGCAGTCAAACTATTTGGCTTTATTATATAATTTTTTTCAGGTGATGTAACCAGTGCAGTTTGCCATTTTGATATGTGACAAAAGGACTCATTTAGGCTCTTTTAAACAAACATCATATATTTTAACATTCTTATCTTGTTCAGGTTAAACTGAGCAACCGCAAGAAAACAAAATAGCTCAAAAATGTATTATATTTGTACAAAATACATTAATAAATAAATAATAAAAAGTAAGTGACTCGCCTCAATCCGGGTGGCGGAGGATGAATCTCAGTTGCATCGGTCTGAGACAGTCAATCTGCGCATCTTATCACGTGACATGTTGACCGCGTTACCGTGGAGACATAGTGAGTGAGGAGGCTTCACGCTGTTCTCTGCGGCATCCAAACACAGCTCACCACATGCCCCACCGAGAGCGACAACCACATTATAACGACCATGAGGAGGTTACCCCATGTGACTCTACCCTCCCTAGCAACCGGGCCAATTTGGTTGCTTAGGAGACCTGGCTGGAGTCACTCCGCACACCCTGGATTCAAACTCGCAACTCTAGATGTGGTAGTCAGCGTCAATACTCGCAGAGATACCCAGACCCCCCAAATCTCCTACTATTAATGAGATGTTTATTATTTATGTGGAATTACTGTAATTCATTCAGTTCTGCAGCCTAATGCTTCCACATAATCCAATGATTATGTCAACTACCCACATGCAGATGAGTTGTACTAAATGAAAGTCCTATGTTTTGTTTTACAGCGGGAACCCTGCGGGGCCCGAGTCCAGGGGCCACCCAGCGCTCCACACGCAACTCCAGAGATTCTCAGTGTCTGCAGACAAGGTGCCCATTTATTACTTCACCATTACACAACTGTTACACAATCACTACAATTCGAAAACCAACTGTGTCCAATCGGCCAGAGAACACTGAACAAATTAAGAAGCTCCTTCAGCGGACCTCAGCAAACCTCTTTTCCTGTGGTTCCGCTGACTTGCTCTGAACCGAGCCAAGAGTTTGGATTCCTCCAGAATAAACTCATGAAGGGCTTGATTGATGTGTCTGTGCTAAGTGGATGCAGGTTGCGTGTTTGTTTGACACCCGTGTCGGCCTCTGCTAGTGTATGTGACTTTGAAAACCCAGTCTACGGGTTCTGAACGCAGTCTGGAAAGAGTAGCCAGGAGTTCAGAGGCCAGCCAGATCGAAATAAGGATCTCCACTTTTCCCTTTCTGTTGTGAAATGTTGCCTTCCTGTTCATTAATGGAATGTGACATCCCGGCTCTGTTCCAAAGCCTGTAAGCTGCCTAGGTAGGCTACATTTTAAAGGGATAGTTCACTCAGAAATTACAGGTCTTGTCATGTTGTTCCAAACCCTTATGACTTTTTATCTTCTGCAGATAGGAGATGTTAGGCAGAGTGTTAGCCTCAGTCACCATTCACTTTTATGTCTTTTGTGTTCCATGGCTGTAAAACATTGCCTGGGTGGTCGCTAGGGCATTGCTAGCTGGTTGCTAGGAGAAAAACAAAACAATCAAGGAGAAAGATCAGCAGAAATATTAATTATAAATATCTTCCTATTTGATTTAATACCGAACAATGTTCAGATAAAAAGTAAATATTGAGAATCCTGCTGGACCTGCACACACTTGTGTGCTCCACAGGTAGCGCACGCAACGTTCACATGAAACACAGATGCGCGAGTCAGATGAGAGCGCTATTAAGTGCTAATGAAACGCAGAACGTGAGATGAATGTAATTGAATTTGCACATGTTTCTTAACTTCTCTCAGTCTCGCGTGTAGCCCCGCCCACTGATAGATAATCCCACGCTGCACTCATGAATATTGATTTATCGCGATATACACAATATAGCAACATCTCTATCGATTGACACTATTGTATATCGTCGGTGCTATATATATCGTCATATCGCCCAGCCCTTGTAGGGAGCAGACAGTAAGGCTGCTCACATCTCATCTTTTGTGTTCTGTACAGACTCTGTCCTGGCTCAAAGACAGTGTTACCATGGCCACTCAAATCTGCAACTTGTCCGGGCCGAGGGGTTTTGAAGCAGCCAAGAGATGTCAGGCCACATTGGAGCAGGACATCCTGTCCAACAGAGAGAGAATAGAACTGGTCAAGAGGGTGAGCACATGTGTCAGGGTGGATTAGCGCTCAAATATTCACTGGATTTACACAACAAGTGGGCAGAGTTACCCGCTGCAATAACTTTATGATGCCTAGTGTTGAAAAAAAATATTCATAAGTATTATTATAGTTGTATAAGTTGAAACCAGTGAACATTTGTTTAGTTCAGATTTAATGCTGTCTCTCTTATTGAGATCCTTGTCATTATTGTGCCAAAAAAAGTACTACTGATTTAGTTTTGAGTGCTGGTGGCGTAGTGGGCTAAAGCACATAACTGGTAATCAGAAGGTTGCTGGTTTCATCCCCACAGCCACCACCATTGTGTCCTTGAGTAAGGCACTTAACTCCAGGTTGCTCTGGGTGGATTGTCCCTGTAATAAGTGCACTGTAAATCGCTTTGGATAAAAGTGTCTGCCAAATGCATAAATGTAAATGTAAATGTTTTATTATATAATGTAAAGTAATTAAAATATTATATAAAATATTTACAGTAGTTCTCATAAATAGCTTTAATAGAGTAACGGTGCGTTCACATACAGCACGAAGGGAGCACTTTGTGTGGTGCAACTACATATAAAGTCAATGCAAAGATGCGAATAGACGCGAATTTGCGCCGGTGTCACGAATGACGTGACTCAAGCACGCAAAATGGCTTCATTCGGTTCATTCAGTCAAATTCGCTGGACGCCTTGTCGCGAAAGCCTAGCAGCATTGAGATTGTCCGGATGTCACTGATGTACTGACGTAGTAGCAGAAGAAATCTGGAAAAATGGATGGAAACTTTGTAGCGGTGTGTGGGCACCCGAAATTGTATGACACAACGTCATACATGTACAGAGACCGCACGAAAAAACACATTGCTTGGAGGAAAGTGAGCGAGGATATTGGACTTCCTGGTAAGTTCTGAAAATATGCGCGTCTACTTGATTCCAGCTATTGGTTGTACTTTACTATGAACCAAGTCGTAGAAGCCCCTCCTCCTGTCCTTATCCAGAAGAGGAGGAATACTCGCGGATTAGCGTTACTCACGCGAATTGCAATGCAAGGCGAAAATTTTCTTCGTGTTGTATGTGAACGCACCATTAGTTTTGACAGTACGATTTCCAGAATTACCTGTGCTGCAATTTAGGTTTTAATTTTGTAGTAAAATGTATATTTAAATTCTGCTGATTGTCTCCACATTATCGATTCTGTTGTGTACGTTTGTGTGTATTTACAGTACATGTACATTTATGCATTTGGCAGATGGTTTTATCCAAAGTGACTTACAGAGCCCTTATTACAGGGACAATCCCCCCGGAGCAACCTGGAGTTAAGTGCCTTGCTCAAGGACACAATGGTGGTGACTGTGGGGATTGAACCAGCAACCTTCTGATTACCAATTATGTGCTTTAGCCCACTACGTCACCACCAGTTGTAGTTATAATTAAAAGATCATATAATGCTTCTCTGAGTGACGTAGTGAATTATAGTGAAACTGGGTAGCTTATCGGTAATTTAAAAACCCTCAAAACTCTTAACTAAAGCATCAGATTTTAATCTCATCCGTCTTCAGGAGGGTCACAGTCTGGTTCGAGCTCAACACACGGGCAGCACAAAGATCCAGGAGTTTCTGAGTCAGCTGGAGGTTTTGTGGGAGGAGCTGAAGAGAAGACATCAGAGGAACGGACTGGTGCTGCAGGTTTCAGAGGAGCTCAACTGCAGGGTAAATATCGAAATAATGACCAGATGTCTAAAGCACAGCAAGTTGGAACAGTAGGGAGCACAGGTGATCCATCAGCCAGTCGACCCGTGACATCTGGGTCTATGAATTGTGAAACGCTACATTTTACAATTAAATTGACTTTACTTGTTTTGACTCGATCCATGCATTGCAATAAATTGTGGTGCCAGACAGAACACAGCTGTTAAAATGTCTCTAGTGATGTCTGAATTGATACATGGGAGCTTGTTTATTATGATGGACAGGTGGTACGGGTGCTGCAGTCTTTGTGCAGTCTGGAGGTGTGGCTGGAGGCGGTGGAGTTGTCCATTAGACAGGCGTCTCTAGTGGGTGACCCAGAGTCTGTGAGCGTGGCCGAGCAGGAGAGCTGTCAGCTGGAGCGTGAACTGCAGGACAGATGTCTGGAACTGCAGAACCTCAGACAGGAAGTGCATCATCTGAGCACTCAAAGACACCTGCACACTCAGCTGCTACCTGCACGCCTCAGAGATGTCGAGGAAAAGTATGTGCTGACACTTGGTTATGACTCTTAACTCTTTCGAGGAGTAAGTGTATGAGTGGATATTACATGAGGAAGTCTAATTGTGTTTAAATGACAGTGGAGTAGCCACGAGTGTGCCAAGGTGTGCAACTGCCACCCAAAACGTGAGGTTGCACTTGGGGCGTGATGAATCACTTGTTACAGGGCTCAATTCTAAGGATTTTTTCTACTGACCCGATCGGGCCAGTGATTAAGAGTTTTACTGGCCCTGCCAAAATTTTCATTGGACCCAACACAAAAACGACTAATAGCTGTTTTTACCATCATGGCTTTAAAAATGTGTCCGAAGAAGATAATAATCTTTTACATATATTATGTTTTTAAGGCAACGCCCCCAAAACCAATCACATTTATAATCTGAAATCATTTTTGAATCGAAAACCCGTGAATCGAATCGATTCGCTTTCAAACCAAAGATTCACACCCCTAGCTTGCACACCGAAATGAAATGACAGGCTCTTTGACACTTTATTATAGCATGTAGGGGTGTAAAATGCATCATTGTTATGCTGAAACGTCAATGCATCGAATACCAAATGTAATAATCAATTATAATAACTATAATAATACCCAGAGTGTTACAGAGGCCGTCTCAGATTACACACGCGCTCGTAACAGACTGAAGAATTAAACGCACACTTTAAATTAAGAAAGTCTATGCGTGTGTCCATACAATAAAAGTAAGTGAATTGTTGTTCTTTTCCTCCCCGATTATGATATGAGAATACACTAGAAAAGTTAGGCTATACTAAACTGCATTTTTACTGTGTTTATTGGTTCAGTAAATGTTCCCCTGATGATATGCAAATCTATTACGCATAATCAGTGGTCTACTTACCATCTGTTTGCATCATGTCAGACATGGTATTGTCATTTATTTATATTTGCTTAATAATTAACATAACAACTGTGTTATTTTCTTTTTTATTATGAACCAATCTTCCCTGAACTCCATTAATCCAAAGAGTGTTCGGAAAATATTTGTAATCTTCTTACAGTTGTGCATTCTTCTATTCAAGATGATGCATTATTGATTTATTTCTTATCCACAGTTAAGTTTTTAAACCAGTGAATGTCACTAAAACCTGGTGCATTTTTTGTAAATTCTTCTATATTGTGCAAATTTTACCACCATTTATATTTCTGTCTTTAGCATATTTTAGAAAATAATGATGAATAATTAAAATTAAAAAATGATGACGAATTATTAAGCCGTATATTTTAATTTGAAGCCCGTTGATAAAAAAAAAAAAAAGCATTTAAACACAGCACAGAGCTTAAAAGAAATATAGCCAAACATAAAGTCATGCAAAGGTTGTTAATGATCATTTTATTATATTTCACTTAATATATGCACACCCAGTTTCCTCTTGGCACACCCAAAGTCTTGTTTCTGGCCACACCGCTGGTTTATGCTTGAAACATGATAAAACTCGACTTTATTCAAAAGCAAAGCAAATGTATTGTTCTTACGCCATGAGCATATCGGTCTTTCTTGTTATTATAAACCTCAATAAATTGTTTAAATCTCTCTGAAAACAAGACTTCATATCGTTTGCCATTTTGCTCCTTAAGGAATCGTGTTTTAATCGATATTTTTATTGGAAAACAAGACAAAAAAATACTGATTAAAAAGGATTTATTTCACAGTCTAATATATAATAAAAATGTAATGATAGCAAATGAGACGTCCACAACAATATTGAACAATATTCACTCAAAACTCACATTCAAGTATTTGAAAAGACAAAGCGTGCATTGATAAAGCTGTTAGTGCATTTGTCTGTCGATGATCTTAAAATGGTCAATATATTAGTCACTCATTGGATAAATTGCAGAACATTGTCACCTAGTGAATGTATAACTGTTGTCATTTCATCATGGGCCTGTTATTAAAGGGACAGTTCGCCCAAACATACAAATTCATGAATATTTTACTCAAATCTCGAGACATTTATCACAATGTCCAGACTTCTCTTACAGCCTACAGTGACCAGGGGCTGTCATATACCAAAATAAAAGCACCTTACAAGAAGCTCAAATGACTTGTGTGCTGTATTCCAAGTCTTCTGAAATAATTCAATAGCTCGCCTTTGTGTGAGGAACAGACCAAAGTCTTTATTTACTTACAAAACTGATCCTCTCACAACCAGCCAGGCAAGATTTCCAGAGTAAATGTTGGACGCATGAGCATCAGCGGTTATTGTTGGTGTCTTTTAGGTTCAGCAGTGTGCAGGCAGGACTGACCCAGAAGAGCTCTGAACTGAAGGACACTCGGATGCTCACAGAGTTCCTGGAGAAGGTGGAACTGGAGGAGAGCAACTGCAGCACCCTTGGAGAGGTCAGACTCAATTCTGTGATGTGGCACCATTACAAGCCTGAAAGCAAGTGAAATGGGCATTGAAGACTGCACTCTGTAAGGATGGTAACCGGAAGGTTGCTGGTTCGAGACCTATGAAATATTGCCATTGTGTCCATGGGAAAATGCAATCATGTGGCAAGCCAGATTAAAAATAGAAGCTATATTAGAAGTGCCTCAAACTAGTCTTTTTTAAAAATGTTTGATATTTAACACAAAACTCTTATTCTTCATTGTTTGGTGGTCCACCAGCCCCTGTGTGGAGATCTGGACTCAGGACCTTCTCTTCTGGGCTCACCCGGGAATGGACACGATGAACCCCTAATGGAGAGCGTTGGGAACCCTGTGGAGGAGCTCCGAGAAGCTGTGGAGATGCTGAATGACACGGCGAGGGAGAGAGGCCGCTCGCAGTCACATGACCAGAGCATCCAGGAACTCCTCAGCAGGGTAGATGGAGTTGAACGTTTTTTTTAAGTGTTTCAGTGTTTCAGGCAGAACTGGCAAAAAACATCTGAAATTGTACTTAAATTCTGACTCTTTCACTGTTTGTCTTGTGCTTGCATCCCAGCATTCCATGTTGTCCGTACGGGTGGAGCAGTGTCTGCAGCGTTGTGCGGAACTCACCGAAGACGTGCTGGAGATGGAAAGTGAGATGGCCGTCAGATGTGAGCCGGATCGCTGCGGACTGGATAGACTGCAGGAGTACCAGGACAAGCTGGAGGTACGGGCAAACTAAACATTTCTAAAGGACTTCCCAAAAAATTTGAGAAGCAAAAGATATGAGTATGATTGTTTAATGTACTGTATATATATATATATAGGAGTAATTTCTTCACTTTCACACCTTATTTTAATCCTATTTAATTAAACCCACAAGCCCTTATTTCTCATGAAGCAAAACCTTTGAGATTTTGTCATTTTATCACTCCACAGGAATGTGTCTCCTCTTCTGTCGCGGCGTGCAGGGCTGGACTGGGACCTTTTCTGCATTTCGCTGCACCGTTTTGTGGTTCTGCATAACAGTCATTAACGGAGGCTCATTTTAGCTTCTCACGGCCCATTCGGCCCGTTTCACGACCGACCCACCGGCCCACTCGGTTCTCCCAATGGCCAGTCCGCCCCGATCGGCCCCAAAGTGTTTCGGCCCACCGGGAAAATGCCCGGTATGCCAGATTACCAGTCCAGCCCTGACTGCGTGTCATTATTAACACTGCGTTTATGAACCCCCTACGACCAGGAACATTTGCCATTACACAATCATTCAATTAAAGTGAAAGCGGAGTGCTTTGCGTTTACTATCAAAGTTTAAACTTGTTTAAACTTACTAGAGGTCGACTGATAGTGGATTTTGCTCATACCGATAACTAAGGGGGCTGGTAACCTATTAACTGTTTTTAAAATCTATTTATAGAATCTTTAAACATTTTTAGAATCTTTCCTTAATTTGAAGGGAAAATCCCAGATGCAGATTTGGTGCATAATTGGGACATTTAACGATAAACGATAAGCCCGAAACACACTGGGGACTCTTATTTTGAAATAATGAAGAGTTGATCCCTTTACAATGCTCTATATTAAAGTATTAACCAAATTAATCTTTTGTTATAGTCTATATATTCACAAGATGAAGGGTTTGTGCATATATACAGTATACTGTATATATATATTTATAAGTTACACCACATGAGGTTTAATTAAATGTGATGAATATAATGAGGTTTAAGTTGAAGGCACAATGTAAGTGCTAAGGGGCTCATTTCCATTTAGTTGCTGTAAAGGGATTCATGGAAAGGAGGAGGCGAGATCCGGCTTGATGATATAAATAATATTTTAATGAAGAACTAATCAAAGACACAAACACACACACAGGTGTCGGACAGCTGCCCATAAATCTCTGTCTCTCTGACGCACTGCAGTCTCCAGTCGGCCTTTATCCCTCTCTGAGTCTTGATTAGCCTGATTAGGCCCGTCCTCCGCCCTGTCACATTCCTCCCTCGTTCTCTCAGGCCGGGGAGACCCCGGCATGACGTACATCCCCCACCCCCTCTTTCCTTGCGGAGGGGCGTGCCTAAAGCCCCGTCTGCCGGCAGGTCATCCCGTCTACCTGGATGAGGGAGGGAAACAAAAACAAATGTGGCACCTACATGCCGTAATGGCGATCGTGCCAAATTAACAAAAACATTTTAAAAAGAAAGGGAAAGGCCAACACAACGCTGAAGTGGAAGAGAGAGGAGAGAGAGTTCTCCGATACACCGTAGCTTGGTCATCGGCCACTCCTCCACTCGCTAACGACAGCCGCGCCTCCCTGGATGGATCGGAGGCAGACCTTCAGCCCCTGGTGGACGGAACGCCCCGCCACATTTTTGGTGGACAGTAGGGGTCTCCCCCGCCTCTGGCAGCGGTAAACGCTCCAGGCAGTTGATTGGGAGCCCCTCCTCCCCTCATGGTCGGCAGCCATTCCTCTGCTTCCAGGTGGCCGGGCTCTTCCGGTGGATGGCCACGGCTGCTCCGTTGGGGTGAATGGTAGTGGCGAGAACTCTACTACGCCACATAACCTCCTCCTTCCCAGATTTCGGCACCAGTGTAAAAGGATTAATGGAAAGGAGGAGTTGAGAACTGGCTTGATGATATAAGGTGTCGGACACCTGTTGTGACTACTGAGAGTCAGCCAGATGCTTGTTTTGTTCAATAGGCATTATGAAGTCATTCCCACAGACCTCACATTACTTTATTACACACGCAGGACACCATTGTGTGCATAAGAATGTGCATTTAATGGAATTTATGATGTGTATTTGTACATGTCAGCATGCACAAGTGCTGGTTGATTAATTTGTTGCTGCATTGTGGGGTGTGTTGTGATATACACCGATCAGCCACAACATTAAAACCACCTGCATAATATCGTGTAGGTCCCACTCATGCCGCCAAAACAGCTCTGACCCGTCGAGGTGTGGACTCCACAAGACCTCTAAAGGTGTCCTGTTGTATCTGGCATGAAGACAGCAGATCCTTTAAGTCCTGTAAGTTGTGAGGTGGGACCTCCATGGATCGGACTTGTTGGTCCAGCAGATCCCCTAGATGCTCAATCGGATTGCGATCTGGGGGATTTGGAGACCAAGACAACACCTTGAACTCTTTGTCATGTTCCTCAAACCATTCCTGAACAATTTGTGCAGTGTACCGCATTATCCTGCTGAAAGAGGCCACTGCCATCAGGGAATACCATTGACATGAAGGTCTGTACGTGGTCTCCAACAATCTTTAGGTAGGTGGTACATGTCAAAGTAACATCCACATGAATGCCAGGACTGAAGGTTTCCCAGCAGAACATTGCCCAGAGCATCACACTGCCTTCGACAGCCTGCCTTCTACCCATAGTGCATCTCTTCCACGGGGAAATGACACTCATGCACCAGGCCGTCCACATGATCTAAAAGAATCATGCTTCATCAGACCAGGCCTCCATCTTCCATTGCTCCATTGTCCAGTTCTGACGCTCACATGCCCATTGTAGGCGCTTTCGGCGGTGGACAGGGGTCAGCATGTACACTCTGACCAGTCTGTGGCTACGCAGCCCCAGAGCACTGCGTGTTCTGACACCTTTCTATCATGGCCAGCATTGTTTTTCAGCAATTTGTGCTACAGTAGCGCTTCTGTGGGATCGGACCAGATGGGCTAGCTTTCGCTCCCCACATGCATCAATGAGCCTGTCGCCGGTTCACCGGTTGTCCTTCCTTAGACCACTTTTGGTAGGTATTACCTATCAGTGGTTTTAATGTTGTGGCTGATCAGTGTATGATGTATACTTCAATGGCGTGCATTGCACAAACACACAGCTGTCTGAAACCCCAATGCAAAGGAAATGACCTAATCGCTCACACTAGAATAATTTGACTCTCATGCACAAAGCATCTGACAGTCTCTTTTTAAGAAACATTGAGCAGCTGGATTCTTATTAAGCCTGTTACGCTTTTAATTACCCTCAGAAATGCTTTTAAACATGCCAGCATTGCATACGTAATGCTTATGGTTCCTTTTAAAGAGTTAAAGAGCTGATAGTGTGAAGCAGATTCAATTTGAGTTGTAATGGTTGTAATCTACATTTTCTGGCAAATGTAGTTGGTCAACCGCTGTTTCATGCATACTAAAAATTGCCATTCTTTGCTCAATGTACATACTGCATCCTCCAAAATAGTGCAAGTAGCATGCTTGTAACTTAATATGAACGAATGGGTGTCATTTCTCCAGGCAGAATACAAGGTGTTGAAGGTGGAGATGGAGGCTGTGGAGAATCTGGCTGGTCGTTTGACAGATGTGTGTCCAGAGAGAATGCACACAGTGCGGAGAGACACACAGAGCAGCCTGTACGGCTGGCAAGAGCTCAACAAGAGTTTGGCTGAAAACAGGAGGAGACTTTTGCAGTCTGACCAGCTGCGGCAGTTCTTCAGAAACTACCTGGCAATGATGTGAGTCAACTGTAAAACAATTCAAATAAGACCTTTGTTTATTTCATGTTGTGTTACAGTTGCTGTTACTCGTGAAAATTGCCTCAAAATCAAAAGAAAGAAATAGAAATGTATATTTTGTTTAAGAAAATTGGTTTTCCATTATGACAATATTTGCATGACAATTAAGGACATTTTCCCCTCAAATTCTTATTACAGTAAAGCAAAGAAATTATATTGCACATCTTAGTAGTTTTTGTTGTACTGACTTCGTATGCAGATTTTATAGTGGTGAATATTTAAATTTTTTTCCATAAAAAATATTGGTTATGCAATTTATGTACAGTAAAATTACAGGAATGATAAAGAATAATTGGGCAACATTTTCAAACCAAAAAACTCAAAAGTAAACATTATGTTTACATTATGGTAATGAGAATTTGGGGGTAACCAGGGGCTTAATTGTAATTAAAAAAATTATGTCACAATGCAAAAACATTGTAATGGCCATAAAATAGTCATTAATGCAAAACGTTTTCATGAGATTCACTAAGAAAGTTGTATAGCTACTTTCAGAAAATCTAATGTTCATTTATGAATGTTTGATCTCTGAGTTTATATACACCATGGTTTTTATAAATATGTTATATATAAAGAGAGAGTGAGGGATGTGACCCAATTAAGCTCACCCAAATCTAAGTTTGACATGTTTTCTTATGGAAATGTTACAGCGTTCCACTAATATGATTATTAAATCAAAGATTAATCTCTCATCTAAACACTCATGTTATGTTTTGTGATATACTGACAACAATAAGTTACTTTATTTAATTGCTAGTGTGAAAAGTTCAGGGTGGGTTCATGAGGAACATGTGCTCTTAATAAACCCACTATTCTTTTAAACATGTAAATGCTTCACATTTGACAAAATAAACACCTACATTTTTATATTGTTTTTAGATTTAGATCCCAAACATCAAGACCAGTTAATGAAATATAAAAGAAAAGAAATAATATCAAGTTGCATTTGATTTGATTTTAATCTCTTAATTTAATCGGATTCTTTTTTTTTAGCAACTTCCAAAATAGCCGGCGAACAGTGGTAGCACACGTTCCCAAATAACTCAAGAACGAAACATTTGACTTGCTCCAAATAAAAACTTAAATGATACCAACTAATGTGTGCATTTCCTTTGCAACAACACATTTTCTCTCCTGCTTTCTGTCTTTTTATATTTCTAAATAAAACTGTAAGTGCACTTATATGGTACGTGGGCTTAATAGGGTCACTCTATATATATATATATATACAACAGCTAGTTCCGGTCCTCAAATCTGATTGGACGAGAGCGGTCCATTAGCATACCATAATGTCACAATGCAAAAATATCCAAAAATCCCAAATGTTATGGATAATTCATGTCTGTGTTTGTTAGTGTGTTTGTAAAAGCGTCTGGTCAGTGTCATATTAATCTGTGTGTGTATCGGTCTGAAGCTCGTGTCTTCATGTGCTGCTGTTTATCTTCTCTCAGCTCTTGGACAGAAGACACCCGCTCCTGTATTTTCTCAGAAAGCGCTCTGCGTCAGAGCCGAGAGAATCAGGAACCATTGGTTGAGGTTCTGGATCGGCAGATAGAACAGAAGTTTGAGGAGTTCGATCAACTCACTGTCACTGGAAAGAAGCTCTTTGATGACAAACACCATCTGAACAAAATGGTATGAGGCGATTTAAAAGGGTCAAATGATAAATATATGTATTATTTTTCCAGAGGGACATTTATAATATTAATCAAGATTTAAACATTTTGTTTGAAATAGCATGACCACTATTTGCCCTTAGAATTAAAGGGGCTATTTTTTTACGTCTTTTAAGACTTCATTTTAAAAAGTATCAACCATGGCTTTTGAAGTGATCTGAAGGATTTGGACAAACACTTCTCTTTGTCTTCAACAGATCCAAGAGAGGATGGAAGAGCTCAGAAGCATGCTGGGATGGATCCTGGTCCATTGGAGGGCTCAGAAGGATCAGCTGTTGACCAGACATAGAGCTGAGGAAGCCCACACAGATGCCATTTATTCAGAAGCTACAGTGTGCACAGTGCATCCACAGGTAGAACTTAAATCACTGGTGCTCGTGTTTAATGTTGTGTCCTCATAACACATGCTAATTGTGCTGTTCTTTAGCTGGAAACCTCGCCAGAAGACTCTCAGAAGAAATTAGAGAGCTTAAGTGCACTTCCTGCTGACCTGGAGGATACTTTTCAGCACAGCGATGGATACGAGGTGATGATGAGCGTCAGTCCAAGAGGAAGTGATGTCAGCAGTAACATAGAGAGGCCTGAGTCACCCTACCTGATGATGAAGGAACCCAGTTCTCCGAGTCTAGGGGGCACTGTTAACCTCATCCTCAGCTTCAGTAACTCTGGAGACACACAAGTCCAGGTACAGGAGCCTGGTAGGAAGGGTGGCATACCGGTGCCCGAGCCTGTGCACAGGGTGAGAATTATTTGAAGAGCACAAACTTCCATGCACACACAGTCAAACCAGCCCAGTCCCTTAAATAAGCTGTTGAAGGAATGGTTCACCCAAAAAAGTGAGTTTGACTATACATGTATCACATATAAGTCTTCTGAAGTCATACAATAGCTTAGTGCGAGGAACAGCGTGAGGAAGTTATTTTTTACTGATAATCTTTCCCCCTGCCGAACCTCTGGAATCTCATTGACGTCCTTCGTTTAGATTAAAAAATGGTGTGCTGATGCAGCATGCCAAGTTTGACATTGATGCATAAAATCGCAAAAACAATTTGCGAATAAAAGAGCGTTCCCCCTTCTGTCACTCACTCGACGTTGTGTCGATGAAGTGACACTAGGAGTCGATCTTGAGAGCCGAACACACCTTCAGATCTTTGAGAAAAGGCCAATGAGAAGTAGGCGAATTGGCGAGCTGAATTTGCATGCCGCTCCCCGACATACGGGTATAAAAGGAGGAGGGTAGATGAATTCATTCAGATTTTTTCTTCGGAGCCGAGCGGTCGCACTACAGCTTGCTGAGTCGTCTGCTCCTCACCGCCTTCTCTCCTTCAGAGCGAGTTTGCTGTTGCATCTACATCGCTTTACAGTGGTCTCTCTTCATCTGCACTCTACTGCAGATTGCATCCATGGTTGCTTCGACAGCACTACTGAAAGAGTTTTATGTCTCTAAAAGAGTGTGCGCAAGTGGCGTTGAACGTCTTTTTAAAGACGCGTCTTTTTAAAGATGTCATTCCGCCTCTGTGCAGTTCCTGGATGTGGTCGTTACCTCTCCGCCTCTGACGGTCACGAACACTGCCTCACGTGTCTTGGGCAATGTCACATTGAGGAAGCGTTCGTGGATGGTTCATGCTCTCATTGCGAGAGTATGACTATAGCCACTCTCCGAGCGCGGCTCTCCTTCTTCCGAGGGAGCGCCTCCTCGGCTGTCCCCCTTCCCGGCTCCGCTATCTACAAGTACGGCGCTGATGTGGTGGATGCTCTCGATGTTTTATGGGCTTCACTGGGTACGGCTCCGCCGGGTAATTCCCCACGGACCGCCCATCCCATGGCACGCTCACTGGCTTCCGTCCCCCTTTGGGGTGAGACACCCTAATGTCTCCCCGGAGCCCAAGACCTGAGATGTCGATCACTGCATCGGAGGGCGTCCTGGCGGTGTCGGATGCGGAAGACTTGACCGGACTGCTGCCTTCGGGTGTGGCAGCCCGGTTTGAGGCGGACGCTGAACTCACTGCCATGTTTTCCCGTGCCGCCGGATCCTGGATGATTGGTTGCTCGGTTCGGCGCCGCTTGCGTGTCCCCCGGGTCCATTCTTCCCGGAAGTGCGTGACGGGTTGACGCGATCGTGGAGGGCCCCTTTTGCTGCCCGGACTGATCCTTCAGCTCATCCGCCCTCACTACCCGGTGACCGAGGGTTATGCCACGATGCCCCAGGTGGAAAAGGTGACACCTGTGCCCGCAGAGCACCGCCACCTGGCGGAATTGGCCGGCACTCCCTTCCCAAGCCTGTAACTCCCTTCCCAGTTGATAAGTCACTTATAGTCAGTTAAGTATCTACTTGGGACCATCAAAAACATTTGATACTTCTGAATGAGAGGTGTTTACGGTGATGTACCGGTGGGCATGTGTGTACTTGCCCGGTCACACATCAGACTCGCCGGCTTACGGAGATCAATCATGGATAAAATATCTTTAAAAGTCAGTGAAAGTTCAATTTGTGCTGTTTTCAGACTTGTGTGAACTTTTTCTGGGACTTGGCATGGATCAAAAGCAAGTTTTTATGGTTTATGGGTGTTTTTCCATTCACCACCATTGTTTTCTCTCACCGATGGTCACAAATATGGCGGCTGCTGGGAAAAGTGACGTCACTGGAACAGGTCATTAAGTGTAACATTCATTTATTCATTCATTTAAAGGAAGTCTTATGGGATTGTAATGACATTAGGTTGAATATATAATGGCAGATTTGTCATTTTTGGGTGAACTATGCCTCTAACATTTCTTTTTTACCTGCTTGTGTCACAGTTACGAAAGCACCTACATCAAAACCCTGTATTTCTTAGCCCACTCTGTTGTCAGCTGTTTTCACCTGATTCCTTATAGTTTCCTCTTTCTTCTTTGACTACATCCTTCTGTTTTATCTTCTCTCACCTTCTTCAGCTCGCTGAGTCTCACTCTTCTCCCTGTAAAAGCTATTGGAAACGCTGCCAGGGGCTTTTTGGTAGTTTAAAGCGAAAGAAAAAGATTTATCGACACAGTGCAGAAGAGGTAAATAAAGTTGTGATGTGTGGTCCTGCATGAATAAACAGAAACGTGTTAGTGGTGCATGTAGATTGCAGTGTGATGGACTGATTAACACATGATCATAAGGATAAGAACCATCATTCAACATCTAGCCAATGTTTATCTCTCATCCCATCATTATTATAATCTGATTATGAGTGTTACGCGGGACAGAACATATTGAGCAGCATTACATTTCAATATTAATGACTTGATAGAGAATCATGGGCTATGTACTAACATACTGCGTACTATTCTAAAACATATCAAAAAATAAAATAATTGATCTATTGTCACACATTATACCTACATTTTTTGCATATATACAGTGAAATTATTTTTTTCACATATCCCAGCTAAGCTGGGGTCAGAGTGCAGGGTCAGCCATGATACAGCACCCCTGGGGCAGATAGGGTCAAGGGCCTTTCTCAAGGGCCTAACAGTGGTGTCTTGGCGGTGTTGGGGCTTGAACCCCTGACCTTCTAGTCAGTAACCTGTTTTGAGTACCTGATGGTGGTGTAGTGGGCTAAAGCACATAACTGGTAATCAGAAGGTTACTGGTTCAATCCCCACAGCCACCACAATTGTGTCCTTGAGTAAGGCACTTAACTCCAGGTTGCTCCGGGGGATTGTCCCTGTAATAAGTGCACTGTAAGTCGCTTTGGATAAAAGCGTCTGCCAAATGCATAAATGACCTAATTTCAGTGCATGGTTAATCGAGTGGCATCCAGTATTCAACCCATAAATAAATATGGTTATTTTGCATTTTTAGATCTATTTTGTGTCAAAATAACTTTTGGCTGTCCAATGATGTAATCAGTTCAGAAAATTGTGATATACTGTACATACTGCAAATAGTGCAAGTAGTGTGATTCCAAACATACACATGGGCTTGTTCACTCGTTTGTTCAGTGGTTGGACACACTACAAAGCCAAAAAGTTCACTTTTTGGATGAGGGGTCACTGCGGTTTAGGAAAGATTGCAAACAGGTTCGAGCAGGTAATGTAAAGGTTACTGAGGAAATAGGCACTTACATTTGATCTCATTCTGAGCTGCCAGTATGGGAAACATTTGAAACTGGGACGTGAAACTTTTCCAAGACTCGTATTAAGCCTCATTTCAAACATTCAGATTGTTTACAAAAATATCTTTGGGGAAATTTTGAAAGTAATTGCAACAGAAATAAAGAGGACCCACTAGGGGTGACCCCCTCCCCGGTTTTAGAACCCTTGATTTAATAGATCTGGATCCCATTTTTTGACCTGTTTACACAAAACAATCCTGCTGACAGATATTTTTAAATATCAGTGTTTCCCAGTTTCCCACATGTCCTAATCCTACTTTTGTTGTTTAAAAAGAAATAAATAAATAAATTAAAAAGCTGTCATTCAAAGCTCCCTTGAGGTTTTCCAAAACTCCCGTATTCCATGAGAGCTGTGAACCAACAGCAATGGCTGAATTTCCCAAATAATTTCTACTACTGTCTAAAGTTTACACCTCACAGACCCTTACGGGATATTAAAAGACGAGAGTATACTGCAAATTCATTTAAAGCTACTATGCTTTTAAACCTCCTGTAACCGTTCCAAGAAACACATCCTCTTTATTTCTGTTGCAATTACTTTCAAAATTTCCCCAAAGATATTTTTGTAAACAATTTGAATGTTTGAAATGAGGCTTAATACGAGTCTTGGAAAGGTTTCACGTCCCAGTTTCAAATGTTTCCCATACTGGCAGCTCAGAATGAGATCAAATGTAAGTGCCTATTTCCTCAGTAACCTTTACATTACCTGCTCGAACCTGTTTGCAATCTTTCCTAAACCGCAGTGACCCCTCATCCAAAAAGTGAACTTTTTGGCTTTGTAGTGTGTCCAACCACTGAACAAACGAGTGAACAAGCCCATGTGTATGTTTGGAATCACACTACTTGCACTATTTGCAGTATGTACAGCAGGGGTGTCAAACTCAAATACACAGTGGGCCGAGATTAAAAAATTGATTTATGTCAAGGGCCGGACAGGTTAAACGTTTATTGAAAACGTATTGAAACAACGTATTATTATTATGAACCTGAAACCAACAAGGCCTATATATTATTGCCTATAAAACAACATTAATTAGGAAATAAAAGAAATAAAATTAATAAATAAAATCAGTTTCACTAATTTCTTATGGTTATTTACAAAAGTTATTTACTTCAAAGGAAAATCAAATGTCCTATAACAAGAGAAAGAAAAATGCAAAAATGAAACTGCATAAAAGACTGAAAATGCGTCAAAGCACCGCTTGCTGCTCTGCTCATTGGTCTGAGCCAGATGCTTGGTGTCTCATCTTGGATACAAGTTCATCAATGTCTGGGGTCAGGCTCTGAGATGAGGAAATCCTCAGGATTGAGTGAAGGTGTTCATCAGTAAGACGAGTCCTGTGTGAAGTTTTGTTTATCTTCATCAAAGAGAAGAGTTGTTCACACAAGTATGTGCTGCCAAACATAGAGCGTTTGAGCAGCCTGGGAGCGCATCTTGGGCATTGTATTGGGGATGAAACGTGGAAACTCTGCAGCGCCCACAGACTCATATTTTGCCTTCAGTGTGTCACTACATTGGAGCTCAATCAGCTCCATTTGGAGGTTTGATCGTGTGCTTTCCACATCGGCTGTAAATGGATTACTGAGCAGTTCAAACCTGCTTTTTTGAGCTTCAAAATCGGCAAATCGCCATGTGAACTCAGCACCAAGTATGCCGAGTTTTTCAGCAAACTGTGTAGTTGGGAAAACGGTGGCAGCGACATGCTCTTTCATTGTTTGGCAGCGTGGAAAATGGCTCATGTCTTCCTGCAGCATCTGCGTCTCCCACAGGCGCAGCTTGGTTTTAAAAGCCCTCACTATAGCGTACATGTCAGTGATGATACGGCCCCGCCCCTGAAGCTGCAGGTTGAGCGCATTCAGGTGGCTCGTGATGTCACACAGAAACGCCACTTCACACAGAAACTTTTTATTTCGGAGCTCTTTTGTGTCTTTTCCTTTGCTTTCCATGAACTCACAGATCTCCTCACGCAACTCGAAAAATCTTTCCAGCACCTTTCCCTGGCTTAGCCATCGCACCTCTGTGTGATAGGGCAAGTCACCATATACTGAACTTAACTCCGCCAGAAAAGACTTCAACTGGCGGTGATTTAAACCTTTGGCTCTGATAAAGTTAAACATTTTTTTTATGATGCTCATCACATGTTCCATTTTCAAGGCTTTGCCACACAAGGATTCCTGGTGTATGATGCAGTGATAAGCTGTCAGCTCACCTGTGACGTTTTCCTCCTGCATCTTTTCTCGGATCCTCCCCACCAATCCACTTTTTTGACCGCACGTCGCAGGCGCTCCATCTGTTGTCAGTCCCAAGTTTATCCCACGGCAACCCCATTTTATCTACACATCTGGACACCTCTTCAAAGATATCTTTCCCCGTAGTTGTGCCATGCATTGAGTGTAATCCCAATAACTCTTCTGTTACGCACAGGCTTGAGTCCACTCCACAGATGAAAATTGACAGCTGGGCAGTATCAGAATTGTCGGTGCTCTCATCCACAGCAAGGGAGTATGCTATGAAATCGTTTCCCTTTCTCACAAGCTGTTGTTGGAGATTGGTAGCAAGGTGACGCACACGATCAGCAACAGTGTTTCGGCTCAGGCTCACATTTAAAAATGCTTGCCTTTTTTCTGGGCACACGGCGTCGCAAACTTTAATCATGCAGTTTTTGACAAATTCCCCCTCGCTAAAGGGCCTGGCTGATTTTGCGACCTCTGCTGCCACAATAAAACTGGCCTTAACAGCAGCCTCGCTTTGTGATTTGGCTTTAGTGAACATAGCCTGCTGTGACACCAGACTTCTTTTTAACTCTTCTACCTTCTGTAGCCTTTGTGTCGTGTCCAGATGCTTGTGTATTTGTCGTGGTGCTTCATTTCATAGTGTCTTCTTATGTTGTATTCTTTCATTACAGACACGCTGTCTCCGCACAGGAGACACACAGCTTTTCCCTTTACATCCGCGAACATATACTGTGACTCCCACCTGTCCTGAAAACCCCTGTTTTCAAAGTCCACCTTTCGTTTAGCCATTTTTTTGGGAGAGAGTTAGTTGATTATTGTGGTACGCTTTCACGGTAATGTTTCCATGGTGACGCGTCATTACTTGTCACGTGACACAGCGCAACCACACAGTGCTGAATATATAGATCAGTGCGCTGAATGAATGACGATCTGCTTATGTAATTTTTCCTTTTTTATTCAAAATAAATAATTCATCCTCTCTCTATGTGCTCAGCTCCCACTGGCTCCCACATAATTCGAACCGATATACTGGCGGGCCAGCTCTAAAAATAAATACATTTTGTCATGCGGGCCAAAGATAATTAATTTGCGGGCCGGTTGTGGCCCGCGGGCCTTGAGTTTGACACATATGATGTACAGTATATCACAATTTTCTGAACTGATTACATCATTGGACAGCCAAAAGTTATTTTGACATAAAATAGATCTAAAAATGCAAAATAACCATATTTATTTATGGGATGAATACTGGAAGCCACTCGATTAACCAAGCACTGAAATGAGGTCACGTGACAACAGTGTTGCACACATATGTGAAATATGCCCCACCAGGGCAGTGGTGGCTCAGCGGTTGAGGCTCTAGGTTACATTTACATTTTTATATTTATGTACTTTAATGCCTTGTTCTTCATTACACCTCATGACATTTGTACTGTCATTAAATCATTTTTTTGGTAGAAAATGCTATAAATGTTTTTAAAGAATTTGCAAAACCAACATGGACCCAAAGATTAAATTTCTACGAACCTGACACGTGTTTTAAAGTAGATTTTTAAAATATTTCTTATTTTTATCACCTCAGACATGCTTATTTGTCAATTACCCAAACTTCTAATAGTATCGCAAAGCTGCTTCTTACAAACGAGACCATAGAGATAGAAGCATACAACCACAAACTAAGTCAGAATTGATCATTTCAACATTATAGCAAAGAGTTTTACACAGTTTTTATGTGATGTCTGTTAACAAACGGTTCCTACACACTAGAGAAAACACATTTGTTGGATAGGAATTGTCATAGGTGGGGTTTGAGAGTGTGGAGGACAATTGTGTTTAATAACGAGCAGCAATACGGCGAACTGGATTTCGTAAGCTCAGCTTGACCAGCATCTCTCCAATTCTCATTGGTCAATGTATTAAAATGTTCTTAACTTTTGGTCTTGTGATGTAGTGTCACTTTCACGACTGGGTGTGTAGGATCACGACCCGGCCCCGCCCTCTGCCCTGCCACAGCCACAAACATACTCTGTGTAATATGTGGATGCAAATACTTGTCCAACAAATTGGATTAAACCCAATGCATTATTACTCCATTGCATTGGTTCGATCCCCACAGCCACCACCATTGTGTCCTTGAGTAAGGCACTTAACTCCAGGTTGCTCCGGGGGGATTGTCCCTGTAATAAGGGCACTGTAAGTCACTTTGGATAAAAGTGTCTGCCAAATGCATAAATGTAAATGTACTCCGGTTGCTAGTAATAAACACGTCAATATATTAAATAACGTTAAATGACTTGCTCAGCAAGATTCTCATTAAACTGTTGCACCACCATGAGACCTGTGTAGAATATGTTATGGGCCTGCAGAAAACCAGCAGACGCCTAGGGCCAGCTTTTATTAGTTCTAAACGTGCTTTAAATGGGTTGTTTTAATAAGATATGCATGAAAGGAGAAAGAAAACAAAAAGGAACCAGTCAGGATATGTAGGTGATTGGATGGAGAGTTGTTCAGTCTCATGTAAGTTCGCTTTAGAACTGATATAAACTCACTCATGTCTAGTGTTGAGATGTGACCTCACCCTTCGTTTCCCATGAATGGTGAGTTTTGAAATGGCTCCCAGCAGGAGTGAGGGGGTGCTGGAGGAGTTTGTTTTGAACTTTCTCCAAGGCCTCCTGACTGCACCGTGTGATTTATGGACTGGGGCTGCCAGGGCAATACAAGATTAGTTACGGGGTTGAAGGTCAAGCCATTACTGCTGTGTATGATGACATATTTAAGAGCATATGATTCTTATTAAGCCCTGAGAACAAAAGCAAGTGTGATTGTCTAGTATTTGTACAGTTTTCCATGAGTCTTTCATGATGTTCTTCTCACATAAATTCAATGTATTTGTTTTATGAATTGTGTTTGCTAAGGCAAAAATCACTTTATAATTGCTCATGCTTTGGGTTAGTGATTTGAACTAACCCCTGTAAAACGGAATCATGGAAAGGAAGAGGCAAGAACCGGCTTGATGTAATAATAATATAATAGTTTAAACAAAAAGTCAAACACACAAAGGTGTCAGACAGCTGCCTGTAAATCTCTCTCTCTCTCTCTGTCCCACGGCAGTCTCAAGTCGGCCCTTATCCCTCTCTGAGGCTTGATTAGCCTGATTAGGGTCCGGGTATTTAGCATCACGACCTGGCCCCGCCCTCCGCCCTGTCACATTCCTCCCTCGTTCTCTCAGGTACACCCCCACCCTCTCTTTCCCTGAGGAGGGGCGTGCCTAATGGCAGGTCATCCCCATTTACCTGGATGAGGGAGGGGTCAAGGGCAGGGAAACCCAAAAAAATGTGGCACCTACACGCCGTAACGGTGATCGTGCCAAATTAACAAAAACATCTTAAGGTGGTTTGGGCATCTGGTAAGGAAGCCCCCTGGGTGCCACCCTAGGGAGGTGTTTCAGGCATGTCCAGCTGGGAGGAGGCTTCTGGGAAGGTTCAGGACTAGGTGGAGAGATTACATCTCCAAACTGGCCTGGTAACGCCTCGGGGTCCCCTAGTCAGAGCTGGTTAATGTGGCTTGGGATAGGGAAGTTTGGGGCCACCTACTGCTGCTGCCCCCTCGACCCAACTTCGGATAAGTGGTTGAAGATGGATGGATGGATGGATCTTAAAAAAGAGAGGGAAAGGCCAACACGGAGCAGCAGTGGGAGAGAGAGAGAAACAAAAACACTTACTCGCCGGTTCTCCGTTACGCCGTAGGTTGGTCCTCGGCCACTCCACTCCACCCTCAAAAGGACGATAGCCGGACCCCAGATGGATCAGAGGCAGACCTCCAGCCCCTAGCGGACAGAACGTCCCGCCACATTTTTGGTGGACGGTAGGGGTCTCCCCCACCCCTGGCAGTGGTAACCACACCAGAGGGTTGATTGGGAGCCCCTCCTCCACTCGTGGTCGGCGGCCGTTCCTCCGCTTCCAGGCGGTAGTGCTCCTCCGTCCTCCGGCGGATGGCGGCGGCTGCTCCATTGGGGTGGATGGTAGTGGCGAGAACTCTACTACGGCGCATCCCTCCTTCTTCCCGGATTTCGGCACCAGTGTAAAAGGGATTAATGGAAAGCAGGAGGCGAGAACCGGCTTGACGATATAAATAAGTTCAATGAAAAACTAAACAAATAGAAAAACACACAAAGGTGCCGGACAGCTGCCTGTAAATTTCTCTCTCTGTCCCACTGCAGTCTCCAGTCGGCTCTTATCCCTCTCTGAGGCTTGATTAGCCTGTCACAACCCCTTACCCTAAGTATAAAACATAAATGTGTAAATGGTCATCTGCCATTTGTGCTGTGGACATCAGTGTGACTGCAAATTGTGAGGCTTGTTGAGAATAAGTCTGCTTTTACTTTAAAAAGATATTACTTTTCAGTTTCCCAGAAAACGTCCATTGACTTACACAAACCACATAGCAAAGCCCTAGCGACCACCCATTACACCCCAGCAATTGCTGAGCAACCCACTAAACAAACTCTTAACACCTTAGAAATGAGATTGCAATGCCCTGGTATCATTGAGGTGAGTTTTGCATTAGCAAGCAAATCTAGCATATTTCTAAACATGTTTAGCTTTTTTACTATTGCACAAATGTGGATTCCAACTTCTTTACAGCAGCGACGGAATGATATGTCAGCATTTTGTGATTGATTGTCCAACACATTCTCACACCCCAAGTCGTCACATACAACACGTTCTCACCCCGACTCGTCACATACGGACGCTCGGGGAGTTTCGTCGCATATTGACGCGCCGGGTATACCTTTGCCGTAATTTTTCGACGCGCAGGGTAGTCCGATAGACTTCTACGTGTCTCCGAACCGGAGCGTGCGGCGTTGAAATGTCACGTCTCAGGTAAGCTCGCGCCGCGAATGGGTGGAGAGTCGAGACCGCGATCAATAAAACTCAAAAGGAATAGGCTGCAATGGCCCTCCAACTGGTTTTGGATGTTTAAAACCCCGGACGCGTCGTGAAATGACGCCGTTCTACGTATCTCCGAACCGGAGCGTGCGGCGTTGAAATGTCACGTCGCGTGTAAGCTCGCGCCGCGAATCGGTCGAGCGTCGACACCGCGATCAAGAAAAATCCAAAGGAATAGGCTGCAATGGCCCTCCAACTGGTTTTTGGATGTTTCGAAACCGGACGCGTCGTAAAATGACGCCAAAGGTACACCCGGCGCGTCAACAAGCGACGCCAAGGGGTCCTGCCCGAGCATCCGTATGTGACAACACATTCTCACACCCCAAGTCCATATGTGACGAGTCGGGGTGAGAACGTGATGGATTGTCTGAAAATATCTATTGCAACCAAAGTAAAGAAAGAATTGCACAAGCAAAACATTTCACAAAAAAATATGTTTTTTTAGGTTTTAAGTGGTGGTTTAATAGATATACTTTTTAAAATGAAGAAAGTATTGTGAAATTTTGTGGTTGTCAACCGTTTGTGAAACGTGTCCATAGTTAGTGTGATAAACTCCCACTGTGGTAACTCTGCTAGAACACCTGTGTGAACTTCATACTAAAAATCAACATGGTACCTGTTTGGTTAAAGTGTTATAAACTGTAAAAACAAATGTGGATGCAGGCACCTCTTGGTTTGAGATTTTTTAGCTAATGCTATGACATTCATGCTTTTGTGTGTGTGGTTTAAGTGTCCAAAAACTTGCTTAAATTTTTTATAAAAACTGGTGTGCTTTATACAATACAAAAAATTTATTTGCATGCTTCATAACAGCTTTATGGATGGGCTCCTTTGAAGACAAAAAGTATTGAAATATCTCAAACAATCTTCTGCTTTTGTTTTAGGTAAGTACTTACTTACATGTTACGGACAACAACACAGCAATAGCCCCAGTCTATGAGAGTATGACGCTGCCCAGAAGCAAAACCCAGTGGCCCTCCTCCTCTCCCAGGACCTCCCCATACTCTTTTTCCTCCCCCTGTAACTCCCCAAACTCCTCATCCTGCAATGAAGAAGCCCTCATGCGGGCCAACAATTCCCTTCACCTGCTTCCAAAGAGTGGCAACATCTCAATCTTCAGCAGCCTGAAGAGGAAGAAAAAGAAAAAGAAAGATGACCATAGACACACCATTCAGAAGATCATGGGAGAGGAGCCGTCAGAGGAGGCCAGTATGCCACCTGTATGTGAACCAGCGACATACAATACAAACACTTGGCCTCTGAAGAAAAGGAAAAAGGGAAAAAATGCAAGGAAACCAAAGAGCGATGGGATCCAGGTCTTGGACTACATGAAGAACCCATTGGTGCAAGACATAGATGCAGAATGTTCTCGAGAGGTTGGATCTCCAGTAGAACACCTCAAAATTACCACCCAAGGAAATGTGAAGAACCACTGCAGGTTCCTCTCGTTGGGGTCGGTCTTAAGCTTCGACCTGCCCAAGGACATGAGCCTCATTCCTAGCGTTCAAGATGTCATTACAATTGGATCTGCTAAGCCAAAGACAGATCCTCATCACCAGGACTCTCATGCCGAGCGTCCGACAGATCTGTGCACCTTCAAATTAGCTCGTTCACCCCCAATGCAAAAAGATGAGCCAAAGCACACGTCTCCAGGTGTAATGACTCTTAGGATTGACTGTAAAGATGCTAAAAATATCAGCGTTGAAACTGTCTCATTTACTGAAGAAAATGTTCCTCCTCCACCTTCTCCAGTCATTGAGGACATCGCCTTTGACAGGAACCACTCCTCTTTATCCAGTGATCTGATAGATGTCCAACTGAAATGTCTCTCTGGGATCAGTAGACTTCCCAAAGAAGAAGAGAATAATTTGGACACAATGCCAACTCATCTTGACCACAAAGAGGACCACACTGTAAGTCCTCCAGAACATACAGGCCAAGGCATAGCCAACCACAGTCACAGCTTAACTACTGCAGAGATTCGTGTCCTATGCCCCAGTGTCCATACTTTGATTCACAATCTTAATGGACACGTGTTCCACAAGGCAGTCAAGACTTTAAGTTCTCAACCATTGAGAGACAGTCCCAACCCACCTCAGAATCAAGCATCTAACAGAGTTCTTAACTTTAGAGCCAATGAAATGGATGACTCTATAGACTCTGGACACTCTAGCTCTGGAAGCTTCAAGATATGTGCCGAGGGTCCGTTCCTGGAAACCTCAGAGTGTCCAGTGTCCAAGAGGACAATGGCAAAGGTGCCATCACTTGAGGCTGAAGTCTCCAAGAAGAATTTAGAGTGCTCCATGCAAAAGAACCTTGCATTAGCTATTGATGATACTGTCCACCCTGACCACCAACAGTTTGAGCAAGAAGAGGAGGAGCTGGAGGACATCTGGAACCACACCAACAGCTACCGACAGAGTGTAAGTTCAGACATAATGTATAACGGCTATCAGACTTTGCCAGAAAGCTCCTCTCCAGACCAGGATAGGGAAGCGTCGCCCAAGGAACAAGCTGTACTCTTCAGGAAGTTGATTACTGCCTCTGCACCTGATCTTCTTGTGGCAGAGTTCAGATTGCCATCATCTATCCAGAATTTTGTGGGTTGTGGGAAGCAGCAGGATGCAAAGGAAGAAGCTTGTGTTCTGGACAATGGGGACAGAAGGTCTTGGGCTGCATTAACTCAACAAGAAAAGGTGTACAAACAGGTGGCTGTTAATGAAACAGCTTCAGATCCTGTTAAAATGCCAGAAATCGAGGAGTATATCTACCATTATACAGAGGAGGAGGAAGATGAGGAGAAGGAATCAGGGTTTCTGGAGGTGAGGTCCACAAGTTGGCAGCTAAACACCTGTCAGACCCAGTTAGCTATTTAAGATGTTGTGGCAGGGCGGAGGGCGGGGCTGGGTCGTGATCCTACACACCCGGTCCCGTATTAGGCTAATTAAGCCTCCAAGGGATAAAGGTCGACTGCAGAGGATCGTGCGGGAGAGATAGATCGTTTACGGACATGTCCGTCCTGTGTGTGTTTATGTTGTCTTTTAAGTTTATCATTAAAACTATTATTTATATCGTCAAGCCGGTTCTCGCCTCCTCCTTTCCATTAACCCCTTTACACTCATGACGGACATGTCCGTAAACGATCTCTCTCTCCCGCACGATCCTCTGCAGTCGACCTTTATCCCTTGGAGGCTTAATTAGCCTAATACGGGACCGGGTGTGTAAGATCACGACCCAGCCCCGCCCTCCGCCCTGCCACAGATGTCAACATGAATACATATTTTGTTACCAAAGTTAATCAACTAGTTTATATGATACTATAGGATTTCATTTGAGAAGCTTTGCATTCAAGATGAGTTGTGGACTACACAGTCCATATCATTATAATAATTGTAGTTACGGTTTTATTGGTAAACATATAATTTGTCTTTGCCATGGTTAACTAATGCATTGGGGTTTGTTGCCCTTTCAGGACCCATCCATGAGCCGCCTGTCAGTTCATATGGGTTTGGAGACGGATGACTCTGATATCCAGGTACACAGAAATGTTGATTGTAAATGAGGTTTCCTTAGACGTTTACTCAGTTGACACATTCATATTTACTCAATCTGAAAATGAATGATTGTTTTGTGAAATTTGGCCTTTCCAGAGTGTGAGGCAAGAACTGCCATCTATGGAAGGTACACTGGAGAGGAAGCATAAACTACAGCTTGGCGGAAAGAAAGTGAATATCACAATTACAGATATTTTCTCAAAAACAACATTTTAAGGAATGTTTGACCCGGTGCTTCACAGCTTGCTCTTGTCTTTAGGTTCCTATAGCAGATGTTAGTTTAGGTTCTTATAGTATATTTTTAATCCATCCATATGTGACCAATAACATTGTTCGCTCTTTCAGGCCCTGTGCAGAACATGGAACTCTTACCATGCCGTCTTGTACAAACAAACAATGTGTTTCTATGAAGACCAGAAAGATGCACTAAGGGTGAGTTTGAATACTTCAGGATCTGGGTTTCCATCTGAGTGGAAACATTTGAATCCCTCTATTGCAAACAGACGTCATTCGTTATTGCAAGGTTGAATTGTTATTTAATTGTGACCGAATTGCATTTTAATAGCAGCTGTAAAGCATGTTAGTTACTATGCTTATATCTCATAGAGCTGTGCGACCAGCCTGCCTTTGAATCTAATCGGAGCAGTATGTGAGCCATCACCAGAGTACACTAAAAAACCCAACTGCTTCTGCTTGAGGTAAATTACTAGCACAACTGCAGGGCTGTGCATGTTTGCCTTTGTTGAAACAGAAGTAGTTGTTTAAATTGTTTTCACCTGCAGTGCTGCTGTTTTCTGCAGTCAGGCTCTCGCAGCAGAAGCTACATTTGAGTTTTACGAGTGTATACAGTTTCAGTTGAAAGACTTATTCATGTTTAATTGTTTTCTCACAGATTGCGTGACAAATCCGAATATCTTCTAAGTGCCTCCTCGCGATTTATGATGAAGAAATGGATCCTTAGAATCCAAGCGCACACTGGTATTATTTTATTTTATCTGTCTGTCTATCTGTCTGTCTGTCTGTCCCTCCCTCTGTCATTTTAGCTGTCTGTATGTCTGTCCATCATTCTGTCTGTCTGTCCACCTCTCTGTCATTTTATCTATCTGTCTGTCTATCTGTCTGTCCCTCCATCATTTTATCTATCTGTCTGTCTGTCATTCTGTCTGTCCATCATTCTGTCTGTCTGGACATCCCTCTTTCATTTTATCTGTCTGCCTGTCCCTCCATGATTTTATCTATCTGTCTGTCTGTCAGTCTGTCTATCCTTCATTCTGTCTGTCTGTCCACCTCTCTGTCATTTTATCTGTCTGTCTGTCCCTCCATCATTTTATCTATTTATCTGTCTGTCTGTTCCTCCGTCATTTTATCTATCTGTCTGTCTGTCCAGCATTCTGTCTGTCTGTCCATCCCTCCATTATTCTGTCTGTCTGTCATTCTGTCTGTCCATCATTCTGTCTGTCTGGACATCCCTCTGTCATTTTATCTGTCTGCCTGTCCCTCCATGATTTTATCTATCTGTCTGTCTGTCAGTCTGTCTATCCTTCATTCTGTCTGTCTGTCCACCTCTCTGTCATTTTATCTGTCTGTCTGTCCCTCCATCATTTTATCTATTTATCTGTCTGTCTGTCCCTCCATCATTTTATCTATCTGTCTGTCTGTCTGTCTGTCCATCATTCTGTCTGTTCGTCCCTCCGTCATTTTGTCTATCTATCTCTATGTCTGCCTGTCTATCTATCTGTCTGTCATTCATTCTGTATTGCTATCTATCTGTCTGTCTGTCTGTCTGTCCCTCCATCATTTTATCTATCTGTCTGTCTATCTATATGTCTGTCTATCTGTCTGTCGTTCATTCTGTATTTCTATCTGTCTGTCTGTCCCTCTATCAGTTTATCTGTCTGTCTGTCTGTCCATCATTCTGTCTGTCTGTCCGTCCCTCCATTATTCTGTCTGTCTGTCTGGACATCCTCGGTCATTTTATCTGTCTGTCTGTCCATCATTCTGTCTGTCTGTCCATCCCTCCATCATTCTGTCTGTCTGTCATTCTGTATTTCTATCTGTCTGTCTGTCCATCATTCTGTCTGTCTGTCCATCCCTCCATAATTCTGTCTATCTGTCATTCTGTATTTCTATCTGTCTGTCTGTCCATCCCTCCATCATTCTGTCTGTCTGTCATTCTGTATTTCTATCTGTCTGTCTGTCCATCATTCTGTCTGTCTGTCTGTCCATCATTCTGTTTGTCTGTCCATCCCTCTGTCATTTTATCTGTCCGTCTGTCTGACCATCCCTCCATCATTCTGTCTATCTGTCATTCTGTATTTCTATCTGTCTGTCTGTCCATCCCTCCATCATTCTGTCTGTCTGTCATTCTGTATTTCTATCTGTCTGTCTGTCCATCATTCTGTCTGTCTGTCTGTCCATCATTCTGTTTGTCTGTCCATCCCTCTGTCATTTTATCTGTCCGTCTGTCTGACCATCCCTCCATCATTCTGTCTGTCTGTCATTCTGTATTTCTATCTATCTGTCTGTCCATCATTCTGTCTGTCTGTCCATCCCTCTGTCATTTTATCTATCTATCTATCTATCTATCTATCTATCTATCTATCTGTCTGTCTGTCTGTCTGTCCATCAATCTGTCTGTCTGTTCGTCCCTCCATCATTTGATCTATTTATCTATACATCTATCTATCTGTCTGTCTGTCCATCCCTCCATAATTCTGTCTATCTGTCATTCTGTATTTCTATCTGTCTGTCTGTCCATCCCTCCATCATTCTGTCTGTCTGTCATTCTGTATTTCTATCTGTCTGTCTGTCCATCATTCTGTCTGTCTGTCCATCTCTCCATCATTCTGTCTGTCTGTCATTCTGTATTTCTATCTGTCTGTCTGTCCATCCCTCCATCATTCTGTCTGTCTGTCATTCTGTATTTCTATCTGTCTGTCTGTCCATCATTCTGTCTGTCTGTCTGTCCATCAATCTGTCTGTCTGTCCATCATTCTGTCTGTCCATCCCTCTGTCATTTTATCTGTCCGTCTGTCTGACCATCCCTCCATCATTCTGTCTGTCTGTCATTCTGTATTTCTATCTATCTGTCTGTCCATCATTCTGTCTGTCTGTCCATCCCTCTGTCATTTTATCTATCTATCTATCTATCTATCTATCTATCTATCTATCTATCTATCTATCTATCTATCTGTCTGTCTGTCTGTCTGTCCATCAATCTGTCTGTTCGTCCCTCCATCATTTGATCTATTTATCTATACATCTATCTATCTGTCTGTCTGTCTATCTGTCTGTCTTTCTCTCTGTCTATCTACAATTAATGACTAGTCTCTTTTTGTCTACAGTGCTTTGTGAATCTGGAGTAAATAGATCAACATGTCACGGGCCCTCAGCACAAACTCATCTCCCCAGACATTCCCCATCTCTCAGAGTCTGTCAGTGTGCAGATAAATGTCTCTGCTCCATGAGAAGTTATGTCAGCTCCACCGTTTTAGCACAGAGTCAGTCTGCCTCAGGAAGAACCAAAGAAATTATCGTCCACACCACTGACGGTTTACAGATAGATAGGAGGCATCAGGACCTGGTGCTCACCTCATCCTCCGGTGCAGGCCATTGTGGTAAGAACTTTCCGTCTAACCCAAAATATATTCATTTTGTTTTACAGTAATGTTTGCAGTCATTTAAATAAAAAAAAAAAAAAGATTTTAAATAGATCTAAAAAAGTTGTGCTTACTTGTGCAAATCATTCTGCCACAATGATGAGATGTTGTGGGTGATTGCCAAGTGGTGTGTGGTATGTGGTTGCTAAGGTGTTCAGGCTAGTTGCTATGGGGCTGCTAGTTTGTTACTTACTGTTAAAACTCAAAAGAGTCCACCCTGAAGTCTCTATGATATTCGGGTATCTAGAGATGGTTCAGTCCCTCCTTTAATGTACGTCTATGGGATTCTTTAAAAAAGAAATGGCACACCTCTCCTCAACAAGCCACATGATGTCTGACCCAACATTATGAGCAATAGTAAGTGATTTTAACACTACTAATAAATATGACACCCACAAGAGGGCAATAGAGGACTCTCGGACCAGACGAGAAGAGAATGGTCTTTATATTGTACATGAGCTCTGCTTTACAAAGACATTAGGAGGCACAGTCACATCTGTTTCCTGTCAGCTGCTTTCTATTTCTGGAGAATCACTTATATCCAGCCTTCTGGATTTTGGCATTTCCACCTTGGTCACATTATTTCTCTCTTGTAATTCTTTGTTACTCACTCATACTGTCTGCCTTCGTGTGCTGAAAAGGTTGAAAACATGTTCTCTCTATTTCTTTTTCCGTAGAGGATGAGTTTGACTCTCATGGTGAATCTCTGAGACACAAGCTGTCCGCTGTGTCCTCCATTCAGGGATGGACCAGTGAAAAGAGACGCTCGCACTCCTTTACCTCAGGTATAACCGCTTGTTCAAGTCACATGATCAACACAATGATTAGAAAGTGTTTGCGTGATGCTTTCATTCTATACCTTTTTTTGTTTTCATGCATTGCTTGTTTAAATGGCGGCACAACTGTGGGACAATTAATATTGAAATGGTTTATGTATTTCACTCCTTTTTTAGACCATCATAGTTTTAAACATGTAATTATTTGTGTATTTTATATATATATATATATATTAGGGCTGTCGATTTAACGCGTTAATTCAGTGTGATTAATTTGACAAGAAATAACGCGTTAAAATAATTAACCCAATTAATCGCATGCCCATGGACCATAAGGAAGATTCCTGAGAAATGCAAACTTGTAACCATTGATGATGAGCTAAATTTCACAGACCACATCTCAAAGACTGCAAGATCATGTAGATTTACACTCTACAATATCAGGAAGATAAGATCCTTCCTCTCTGTACATGCCACACAACTGCTCGTTCAGTCCCTTGTCATAACTAGACTGGACTACTGTAACGCTCTCATTGCAGGCCTTCCTGCATGTGCTATTAGACCTCTCCAAATGATCCAGAATGCAGCAGCACGTCTGGTCTTTAATGAACCTAAGAGAGCACATGTTACACCCCTCCTCGTCTCTCTCCACTGGCTGCCGGTTGATGCACGTATTAAATTCAAGGCCCTGATGCTGGCATATAAAACAGTCACTGGGTCTGCTCCAGCATACCTAAAAACATTTATGCAGAGCTACGTTCCCACCAGAAACCTGCGGTCGGCTAAGGAACGTTGCCTTGTTGTACCAAAACAAAGAGGCACCAAAACACTTTCCCGGACTTTCAGTTTCATCATACCACGGTGGTGGAATGACCTTCCCAACTCAATCCGGGAAGCTAACTCACTCTCGATCTTCAAAAAACAGCTAAAAACACATCTTTTCCAAAAGCACTTAACCGGTCACTAAAAAAATTATAAAATATTTACAATTCTTGTTGCACTTAAATCTGTTTTGTATACTATTCTGATGATAGTGAAACTTTGTAATATGGCACTTTTCATACCACTGTCTCCTCAAGATGATTCACTTATGTTTTCCTCTTTTGTAAGTCGCTTTGGATAAAAGCATCTACCAAATGAATAAATGTAAATGTAGTACCACCTGTTTACTTTAGAGGGCAGTAAGTGAAATTTCAGCTGTATGAGCAACACACAGTTTATACAGTGAAGAAACACTTCAGCAGAACAACACAAACATGCGTTACAATCTTGCGTTCAAAACCAAGTGTGCCGCACAAGCTCTCAAAAGTGAAGCCAAAACGTCTCGATCGCCCCCCGGTGACTGGTCCTAGTATAGGTCATAAGCCCCGCCTCCCCATGTTATTCAACGGGACGTGAGACCAACTAAACAATTAAATTACACTTCACATATCTTTTTTCCAAAGATAGTTTCTGTCATTTACTGTCGTTTCTATCACGTTGATGTCATTTCAAGTGTTTGTTTTCAAAATAAGTTTGTTTTTAGTTATTTGATGCTATAAAAACGCTGCTGTGACATCATGATTGACAGATGTGATTGACAGGTTCTCTGAGCGAAGTAGTCGCTGAAGCACCAGCTGACTTTTTTTCGGGATCTTCGGAGGACTGAGGAGATTGGAGCTTTAAATGTAATATCTACATTTCTATATTTAAGTATTTCACACCGTCAAAAGTGCAGGGGCGTGTCCTTGCGATTGATTCAGCGAGAGTGAGGGCGGGGCCTTGATTTCGCGGCTTTACTTCCTGCTCACTACTGCGCAGGTCTGGTCCCGAAATCGCAACTGTGCAGACTCAAGTCCCAAGATGTCAGCGCCATATCGGGACACTGGCGGCTTCAGTTCTCACCAATGGAAAAGAGCGAAGGGGCGTCGGCCATCTTTTTTTACAGTCTATGTTCAAAACACTTGAAGGAGCGCAAATGCGATCTAAGTGATCTCAAGATGTGTTCTAAGTATTAAACTATATTTAACTTGACACAGTGAACTAAACATTTTATGTTTATGACGTAACACACCCGAGATGCTATACAAGCATGTCTGACGCAGGTGTAAAGTTTGTTCCAATAAAAATGAACCCAAAAATTTGAAGAAACAGATACTGTTTCGGTGCTGATAATAAACCAGCAAACAGGTGGTTAGCTAGTGTCCCAGCCTATAGCTGGTTAAGCTGGTCTGTTTTGGGTTTTGGTGGTTTAAGAGGGTTTTTGGCACTTTTCAGCTGGTCAGGGTTGGAGACCAGCTAACACACCTGATAAACAAGCTAAAAAACCAACTTGGCCATGCTGAGAGTCCAGCTAAACCAGCTTAAACCAGGTAAGACCAGCAAACCACTGTTCTTGTTTTTAGGAGGTTTGGCTATGTTTAGAATAAAATATAAAATAATACTGATTGCTGCATACTGTGCCATGTGTACTGTATGCTAGCTACTAATTGTTTTAAATAGTATGTGAAACTGTATGAAGTGTGCACTGATAAACATTTCATACAGGACAAAATAAAAATGGTAAAACTCCACATTATACATATTGCAAAAATAGTATGATTATGGTAATATGTCATTCTGAACATTATTTTTGTATGAGCTATATTGGGTTTAAAGTTGATTTGTTGCATGTAACATCCTATTTTTTTTTTCTACAGCCACATACCAGAGGATAAAGCCTGTATTAGCGCCACCTACAGGCAGAGGTCAGGACAACAGCCCCAGTTATTCTGTCACTTTATTCATTGGAGATCGAGAGGTGACGTCAGTCTGTACAAACACTGTGATGGATCAGACAAACGGCGTCAGCCAGGAGTCGATCTCTGAGCTTCCTCTACGGAGCTACACGAACCTCCCGCGACCACGGAACAAATCCGTCTTTAGGAAGTTCTTCGGGAAAAAGGAGTGACTGATGCTGCAAGAGAAACACTGACTGTCATGTGCAGGACACACATTTGAAGCTTCTTAAAAAGCTTATTTTTTCATATATTTATGGATCAGATGGCAAGAACCATTTTTTTTTTTCATCGTTTTATAGTTTTAAATGAGAAATCGTATTTTTGTGGTGCTGAAAGTTTCAGAGCTCCAACTTTAATTCTCACTTTATCAGCCTTTTTATATTGGACTCCCAATAATAAAAGATTCTGTCATTGTTTGCTGGCTCTCGTGATGTTCCTATGTCTTCTGTAGAACACACAAGGAGATGCTAGGCAGAATTTTAGTCTCAGTCACCATTTACTTTCATTGTGTGGAGAAAAGGTGCAATGGAAATGAATGGTGACTGAAGCAAAATGTTTGCTTAACATCTCCTTGTGTGTTCTACAGAAGACAGAGAGTCATACAGGTTTGGACCAACATGAGTAAACAACATAAACTATCCCTTTAACCTCGACATCGTCCCATGCTGAAATGGCTTGGCAGAAACTGTAAGCTTGTGAATGAGTTGCTGTGGCCGGCTGACAGCCGTAATGTTCTGCAGTAATTCATCTACTGATAAGAGACTTTTGATACCTAATACGTTCAATGTTCCCACCAAATTCCTTCTGAGGTGGTCCACTCTGTTTTTAATGTATGTGTTGATGCTTTTCCATTTTTACCGTGGATTGTTGTTTATGCTTGACGATTTCAACATGTCTATTGTTTTATTTTTTCTCATATTATTTGTCTGATGTTTTCTAGCGTTGATCTTCGGTTGCTGCCAGAAGTCTTAAAGGGATAGTTCACCCAAAAAAAGAACATTCCATCATCTTTTACTCACCCTATTGTCGTTCCAAACTCATTTTTGGGTTAACTATTTCTTAAAGGAATGTTCCGGGTTCGGTACACGTTAAGCTCAATTAACAGATGTCAGAAATCATTTTGACTCCTCCCACTTTTATAACAAAAGAGCACAAATCTGGGTTACAGTGAGGCACTTACAATGGAAGTCAATGGAGGCCAATTGGTAAACGTTAAAATACTCACCTGTGACCACAAGACATAAACGATACATGTGTTAACATGATTTTAGTGTGATAAAATAGCCAAATATCCTTTTCTGTGTATGGCAACTGGGGTATTAGCTATAACAATTAGCAATTTTATTGTGCTAAAATCATGTTAACATGTATAATGTTTACAGTATGTGACTATACTTTTGTAACAATGTATATAATAGCTTGTATGGCCGAGCCTCATTCAATTACATTGTATATGCATTGCTATAACCACTTTTCTTTTTAATAAACGAGAGTCAAAGTGATCGTGTGTGTGTGTGTGTGTGTGTGTGTGTGTTGACATTACGTCACGAATGCTGTTTGATCGATCTTAACTTGTATTGAACCCACAATATCCATTAAAACAAGCGTGTTTCCAGACTCCATATGATTCAGACTTCACTGACTAATTGTAGCGTTGTTTCTGTATTTAAACTAATGCAGTGTGTCATGTGAGTTTCATCTTTTGTTCTTTCTTTTTTTTTAGCTTTTGTACCGTTTGAGTCAAATGTATCATAAACCAGAAACAATGCTTTCAGACCTGAATGTTTATTTCAGTCTTTCCACGCAATTTATTAGACGATGGAAATCATTTTAGGACTATGATGATACATTTGGTTTGTGGGGAAAAAAGTAGCTGTATTGTGCATGAAGAAAATAATGGTATTACGGCAGTTTGAAATGGCTGTTGACTGTTGCAGAAAAATGCAAATGAGCACATTGAATATTTGCATTATGGCATTTTGGTTACATAACATCAGTCATGCCAAAGCAGATATACTGCACTGGTTATGTGCCATATTATTGAGCAATATGTGTTTGTACTATGGCTGAGCAACATAGCTTAAAAATTGGTTTTATGTAGTTATTTGTTTTACCTTTTGATGGTATAAAATATATATTGTTAATAAAAAATCAATCGGAGGAACCATCATTTCAACCAAAAATATTATTTATTAAACAAAATTTAATTCAAAAATTCAAATAGTAAAAATCGAGTTTAAAAATAATAAAGGCATGTTTACTACATGCAATATAAACACAAAAAATAATCATATTTTATCATTTTTCATTCATATGCATTAATATAGCAATACCTAATAATTAACAGCAATATATTATATACCTGTGTATATATATATATAGATATACACTCACCTAAAGGATTATTAGGAACACCTGTTCAATCTCTCATTAATGCAATTATCTAATCAACCAATCACATGGCAGTTGCTTCAATGCATTTAGGGGTGTGGTCCTGGTCAAGACAATCTCCTGAACTCCAAACTGAATGTCAGAATGGGAAAGAAAGGTGATTTAAACAATTTTGAGCGTGGCATGGTTGTTGGTGCCAGACGGGCCGGTCTGAGTATTTCACAATCTGCTCAGTTACTGGGATTTTCACGCACAACCATTTCTAGGGTTTACAAAGAATGGTGTGAAAAGGGAAAAACATCCAGTATCGCGGCAGTCCTGTGGGCTGAAAATGCCTTGTTGATGCTAGAGGTCAGAGGAGAATGGGCCGACTGATTCAAGCTGATAGAAGAGCAACTTTGCCTGAAATAACCACTCGTTACAACCGAGGTATGCAGCAAAGCATTTGTGAAGCCACAACACGCACAACCTTGAGGCGGATGGGCTACAACAGCAGAAGACCCCACCGGGTACCACTCATCTCCACTACAAATAGGAAAAAGAGGCTACAATTTGCAAGAGCTCACCAAAATTGGACAGTTGAAGACTGGAAAAATGTTGCCTGGTCTGATGAGTCTCGATTTCTGTTGAGACATTCAGATGGTAGAGTCAGAATTTGGCGTAAACAGAATGAGAACATGGATCCATCATGCCTTGTTACCACTGTGCAGGCTGGTGGTGGTGGTGTAATGGTGTGGGGGATGTTTTCTTGGCACACTTTAGGCCCCTTTGTGCCAATTGGGCATCGTTTAAATGCCACGGCCTACCTGAGCATTGTTTCTGACCATGTCCATCCCTTTATGGCCACCATGTACCCATCCTCTGATGGCTACTTCCAGCAGGATAATGCACCATGTCACAAAGCTCGAATCATTTCAAATTGGTTTCTTGAACATGACAATGAGTTCACTGTACTAAAATGACCACCACAGTTACCAGATCCCAACCCAATAGAGCATCTTTGGGATATGGTGGAATGGGAGCTTCGTGCCCTGGATGTGCATCCCACAAATCTTCATCAACTGCAAGATGCTATCCTATCAATATGGGCCAACATTTCTAAAGAATGCTTTCAGCACCTTGTTGAATCAATGCCACGTAGAATTAATTCAGTTCTGAAGGCGAAAGGGGGTCAAACACAGTATTAGTATGGTGTTCCTAATAATCCTTTAGGTGAGTGTATATATTTAATAAAACATTTTAAAATAAGAAAATTGACACACGGAGACTTCCGTAAATATTTTTGAGTGATAGGACCAATAAATCGTATCAGATTTTCTAATCGCTTCATTGAAACGGACAGGAAAAACAGATTCACTGAAATTAATAGTTTGGCCTTAACACTTAAAGGAATATTCCGGGTTCAATACAAGTTAACTCTATTGACAGCATTTATATACAAAAGTTGTTACAGTAATGCATTTACAATTTACTAAAAAAAAAAAAAAGAAGAAGGGTTACAGCGAGTCACTTACAATGGAAGTGAATGGAGGCCAATCCGTAAACATTCAAATAATCACTGTTTCAAAAGTATAGACACAAGATGTAAACAATACACATGTTGACATGAGTTTAGTGATAATATCACTTACTAACCACATCTGTGTAAAGTTTTATCCAATTTTACAACTATGTTGCCATGACGATGTATTGTTAACAAGCCCTAAACCCCTAAAACAACCGTAAAAAATTACAATTTAAGCAATTTTACAGCTCAAATAATATCTGCGTTTAAACAGAAGAATGAATGTAGAGTAAGTGCTTTAATAAAACCATAAGCTTCAGATTTATGCCTTTAAACCCTCCAAAAATGTACCCCATTGCCTTCTATTGTAAGTGCCTCACTGCAACCTTTTAAGAAAAGTCGAAATAATCAACATTATGCCACAAATGCTGTTAATTGAGCTTAACATGAATCGAACCCGGTATATTCCTTTAACACAATTTGGTGAAATGTATTTTAAATGTATTGAATTTTTTTTAAATATTTGCAACATTCACTGTTAGTGAAAATCAAAGCAAATTGTGAATAATCGATATATATATCCCAGCCCTAGTTTGCACACCACTGTAAATATCAATGAAAGATTTTAGCTTCAACTATAGTGAAGAAAAGAGCTGTTTGTCCCTGTTTTAATGAGGTGTTCTAGAGGGCACAGTCACCTCCAAGTCAGCACACCCTCCTCTGTCTCTCTTGGCTGGGATTTCAAAAGCACTGATATGGCAACTACAGATAAACAGTCTAAAGAAAATAAGAGAGGAAGAGATCTTAGCGCTCAAATCCGAGGTCAATTGTACACTTGTGGTTTTGCATATGAAAAGCCGTCATGACTGTGAGCTGGATGCCCCTCCAATCCCTTTAAACTTTCAAAGAGTCTGTGCATAAATAATCGGTGCGTATTTCATGTTGAAAGGATAATAAGAGACGGTACAGTCGCCACTTCAAATTAACAGAACAAGGAGGTGAAATAAAAGCATCCGTGATAAATCCGAGCACCCCGGACCAGTTTAAATTCAGAGAGCTAACAGCAGGGGGGTGAAACTGCACTAAACAAAGGCTTTCACCACATGGTCACTGCAGGATTAGTATGCAAGTGCTAAGGGATGGATCCTTTATTTAATATCATCATCCAAACTCTCCAAAACGCAAATCCATGTACTGTGAAAAAAGCATATACTCATTTAAAGTATAGAGAAGACCGGGGCTAGTTGTCACACTTTTTGCTCCAGTGAATATTTTGTGACTATTTCTCACAATTGCAACATCATTTCTTGTAATTGTGACTGTCTATCTCACAATTGCAAGTTAATATCTTCCAATTGCAACTTTAAATCCCTGAATTGTATATATATATATATATATATATATATATATATATATATATATATATATATATCCATCCATCCATCCATCTTCAACCGCTTATCCGAAGTCGGGTCGCGGGGACAGCCGCTCCAGCAGGGAGCCCCAAACTTCCCTATCTCGAGCCACATTAACCAGCTCTGACTGGGGGACCCCGAGGTGTTCCCAGGCCAGTGTGGAGATGTAATCTCTCCACCTAATCCTGGGTCTTCCCCGAGGCCTCCTCCCAGCTGGACATGCCTGAAACACCTCCCTAGGGAGGCGCCCCGGAGGGCATCCTTACCAGATGCCCAAACCACCTCAACTGGCTCCTTTCGACGTAAAGGAGCAGCGGCTCTACTCCGAGCTCCTCACGGATGACTGAGCTCCTCACCCTATCTCTAAGGGAGAAGCCCGCCACCCTTCTGAGGAAACCCATTTCGGCCGCTTGTACTCGCGACCTAGTTCTTTCGGTCATGACCCAGCCTTCATGACCATAGGTGAGGGTAGGAACAAAAATTGACCAGTAGATCGAGAGCTTTGCCTTCCGGCTCAGCTCTCTTTTCGTGACAACGGTGCGATAGAGCGAGTGCAATACCGCCCCCGCTGCCCCGATACTCCGGCCAACCTCCCGCTCCATTGTCCCCTCACTCGTGAACAAAACACCGAGGTACTTGAACTCCTTCACTTGGGGCAATACCTCCTTCCCTATATATATATATATATATATATATATATACACAGTGCATTATTATTATTATTATTATTATTATTATCTACACTCCATACCCCATAACGACAAAGCAAAAACCACATTTTTGATAACTTTGCAGATATCACATTGTCATAAGTATTCAGACCCTTAACTCAGTACTTAGTTGAAGCCCCTTTGACAGCGATTACAGCCTCAAGTCTTTTTGGGTATGATGCGACAAGCTTTGCACACCTGGATTTGAGGATTTTTTGCAGATCCTCTCAAGCTCTGTCAGGTTGGATGGGGACTGTCAGTGGACAGCAATTTTCAGATCTCTCCAGAGATGTTTGATTGGGTTCAAGTCCAGGCTCTGGCTGGGCCACTCAAGAACATTCACAGAGTTGTTCCCTAAGCCACTCTTGCATTATCTTGGCTGTGAGCTTAGGGTGATTGTCCTGTTGGAAGGTGAACCTTCAGCCCAGTCTGAGGTCCCGAGCGCTCTTGACCAGGTTTCCATTAAGGATATCTCTGTATTTTGCTGTGTTCTGCTTTCCTTCAACCCTGACCAGTCCCCAGTCCCTGCCGCTGAAAAACACCCCCACAGCATGATGCTTTCACCACCATGCTTCACCGTTGGGATGGTATTGCGCAGGTGATGAGCGGTGCCTGGTTTCCTCAAGACGTGATGATTGGAATTGAGGCCAAAGAGTTCAATCTTTGTTTCATCAGACCAGAGAATCTTGTTTCTCACAGTCTGAGAGTCTTTTAGGTGCTTTTTTGTGTCTGGCCACTCTGCCATAAAGCCTAGATCAGAGTGTTGCAGTGATGGTTGTCCTTCTGCAAGTTTCTCCCATCTCCACACATGATCTCTGGAGACATCAGGTTCTTGGTCACCTCTCTTACCAAGGCCCTTCTCACTGATTGCTCAGTTTGATGGGGCGGCCAGCTCTAGAAAGAGTCTTGGTTGTTCCAAACTTCTTCCATTTAAGAATTATTGAGGCCAATTTGCTCTTGGAAATGTTTTTGTAGCCTTCCCCTGATCTGTGCCTCAACACAGTCCTGTTTCTGAGCTCTGCAGGCAGTTCCTTTGAAGTCATGGCTTGGTTTTTGCTCTGATATGCATGGGATATGGAGTATAGATTGATGTGGGAATAGCATAAGTCTGCAATTTAACAACATGTGAAAAAATGAAGGGGTCTGAATACTTTATATCCCTGACCCGAGGCTGCCTGTCCTCATCCCTACTTTGAGCCTGCCGGACCTCATCCCTGACTTGAGGCTGCCCGACACCCGCTACCCTGAGGCTGCCAGACAACACTCCTGTCCCTAGGCTGCCTGATCTCATCCCTGCTTGGTTCCTCAAACCACCTCCCAGGCCACCAGACTCTACCCACTCTCGGGCTTCCTCCCTGGCCGCTGGATCCCGCCCCTTCCTGAACACTCCTTCCAGGCTGCTGAACCCCACTCCCTACCTTTTGTCTGTTCTGAGACCCCCAGACCCCGCCCCTTACCTTGTGCCGCCTCCGTTGGTTTCCCATCCCTCCCTCCCTCCCTACCTTGGCTGGGTTTGTCTGTTGCACCCTGCTCTGTTTCCAGACTGTTTTAGTTTGTTTTTGTGTCTGTGTTTGGTCTTGTTTTATGTTTTATGCTTCCCTATGGGATGCCAGGAGGCGTCCCTTATGGGGGGGGTAATGTCAGGATCCTGTCACCTTTGTCAGTCTGGTTTATTGTGGTGAAAGAATCCTGACACGTATGGTAAATGGTCTGCACTTATATAGCGCTTTTTTCTAACTTCAGAGGTTACCAAAGCGCTTTACACTGTGTCCCAATCACCCATTCACACACACATTCATACACCAATGGCGTATGTTCTATGTCTCTGTGTGAGCGCACAACTTTGGTTGTTTTCCTGGCCATGTGCTCCTCTGTCTAGTACGTATTTCATGTTCAGAGCATGGGGGTCTCGATCCTGACTCTTCGGTCTGGTTTGGTCTTGTTTCTGAGTCGGGATCTGGATACTCATGCTCTATATTTTGTCTTTTTGTTTGAACACATGGCTAATGATTGCTTCATTGCCATGTGCTCTTTCTGTCTAGTCTGTTGTGTTTGTTGTGAGCACATGTTCTTGCCATGTGCTCTCCTACCTCTTGTCCTGACCCCGCCCCCTTGTTATCTCGTTATTAGTTCATTTTATTCACCTGCTTTCCTTTTTACCCGCCTCGTTTTCTTTCCTATTTAACCCCATTGTGTGTTTTGTCTTGTGCCAGTTCATTGTGGTTTATCACCCTGTTAGGTTCTCCTGTGTGTCTATTCCTGCCCAGAGCATCGAACCAAGTCTGTCCTGTAGTGTTCTGCCCTGGAATTTGGAGTTTTTCTATTTGGGGTTGTTTCTGAATATTTTTTTTATTGAAATAAAGCCCATTGTCTCACTTTATAAAGAGTCCTCATCCTCTCTGCATATGAACCTTATAGCCAATTTTACCACTTCCTTACCTTGACAATGTAATGTCAACAAACTCTAAAACCCTAAAATGACTGTAAAAATAATAATAATAATTCCTTACATTTATATAGCACTTTTCTAGGCACTCAAAGCGATTTACATAGCATAGGGATGATGCGACGGCAGCCATAGTGCGCCAGAACGCCCACCACACACCAGCTATTGGTGGGGAGGAGAGAGTAGAGTGATGTAGCCAATTCAGGGATGGAGATTAATACGAGGCCATGATAGATAGGGGCCAAAATGGCCATTTAAACAATTATTAACAAATAATACATGAGTGTTAACAGAAGAAGTGCTTTTATAAAAGTACCTTTCAAGGCAAGTCAGTTAACCCTGAACACTACCGGGCAGCTATTTTCTATGTTAACAAGAAAAAGAAAAACCTTTTTAGAGAAAGTTACTTTTCTACATCCACCAATTTCCCCCATTCATTTTAATGCCAGTGCTCTGTCTCGGGCTAAACTATCTCTGGCTAAGAACTTCTTAGAACACCTTAGAAACAGTGTAGCAGTGCCCTAGCAACCACCCACAACAGCTTTACATCCTGGTGGTGAGTTTTGGTGGAGAATCCAAGCCCCATTCACATTTCTCCTGAATAAACAATGTACAAATGAAGTTATGGTATTGCAGTGGTATAGTTTGTATGGGAAGGAGAGCCAACTTTCAATGGATTCCTCTTGCAATTTGAATTTGTTTGACCCTGTGTCATGAGAAAGACTCTTTTTAAATGTGCCCCTGAGGGCCGATTCTGACCTCCCTGGTCACAACCTCTCTCAGAATACACAGACTCATATGAGGAGGGTGGGATCATATATCCAGTCCCAGGATAATGAGGATGTATTTGTCAAATGGAAAGAGAGAGAGCAGGGGAAAATGAACTCAATGACACCCTTGGGGTGGATATATCTTTGTTTTTAGCTCTCTACTATACACAAGAACAGGTGTGCTTGGAGTGGCCTGGGTATCTCAGTGAGTATTGATGCTGACTCCCACACCTGGAGTTGCTAGTTCGAATCCAGGGTGTGCTGAGTGACTCCAGCCAGGCTTCCCAAGCAACCAATTGTCCCGGTTGCTAAGGTGGGTAGAGTCACATTGGGTTAACCTCCTTTTGTGCTAAATTGCCTTATGAAACATGGGAAACATACATGTAAACATACGAAACATACATGTAAATATACAAAGATCTAAATATTTTATTTGTTTGATGAGTATTTAGAAGCACCTTATTCTTATCTAGAAAGTAAGTCTTTCAACAGTCTGCAGCTTTAGTACGTCACATGCATTTATTCACAAAGCTTGTTTTTTAAGAGCGATTGTATGCACTCATGAACAGGTGTCTGGAACAGAGGGAGATATGAGTGCGTTTGTAGTTGTCCCACTCTGGTCTCCGGTGGTCTGGGCTTTTATTGCGATCTCTTTACAGTGGTTTTCCTCAAGAGCTTTGATCTGTGTGTCTTCAAAGGTGAAACCCAACACGTCTATTTTTAAAGGCTGTGACGATGTATGCTGTGTTTGAGTCACCATGCCTCAGTATGGTCACAACGGTCATAGCATTTTTAGAGAAAAGTTACATTCTGTATGGAAGTATATTAATGACAAATGCAATAAAACACACTGAATTGCACTCATTGATTTTTGACACGTTGCATTGAAGCATAGTAGCATCCAGTGGCGACCCGAGCATTTTAAGTCTAGGCCTTCAGTGCAATTCATGCCATTAAGTAAACACAATTTCATCATACATTACCTCGCAGCCAATTAACATTTTAAAAACATGCCCATCCAGGGCCGTAGCTAGTGGGGTGAAAGGTAGTACCGATTCTAGGGGCCCACAGGTCCAGGGGGGCCCCCACTACAAATTCTAAACTTAATTTTTTTAATAGGAAAGGGACCCTGACCAGTATACAGTCAGGGGACCCAGAATACCTTGCTACAGCCCTGCGTCCATCCATGAAAGCCAAAAGTTGAAAAGATGCTGAGTGCTCAAGCTGCCTAATTTACACATAGAAAACTCCTGGTGTTGCTATAACAACGCAAAAAGCACTTACCAATTTACTTGAAGTGAAAGTCAGCCCTCTTTTCTAATAAATGTAATAATCACATGATCATGCAGAACATCTCATGTTTTTAGATGATAAGGATCTTGTTCTCAGTGGCGATAGCGGCAGTGATGACAATCGACCCTGTCAGCTTGATCTCGCGCTCTTCACTTTCAAATGATGTACATTAATGAATGCGTGATTGCGTCTCTCAAGGCCAGCTAGAGGGCCTCGACTGGGACATATCTAAAAGACTACACCTACCAAGAATAAATTAATCAGTCTGATTGGCTGATGAATCTGACAGTCTGATATTAGATGCCTGTTTATTTGCACTGTTGAGGAATACAAGATTCAGTGGAAATTCTGAAGGCTTGAGGGGGTGGAGCTCAGACTCACGCATTGTTTCGGCTAAACGAGCTCAGCTTCGGCATGCGATTTGAAACAAGCGTCGAGGAATAAATTCGAATTGGATAAACTTTTAATTTTCCCCTATTCGCTTGTAGTGGGAAGTGATTGAAAATAAATAGGCAAAAAGGTGAATGAGAATTAAAGGATGAAAAAAATTGCATTAGGCACGTTAGGCCGGCAGAGAAGAATTGCAAATGAAGATTGTGCATCAGCACTCTACTGCTTTTCCTGCAATGCCATGATGTACAAGATTGAATTTTAACGAATTTGCAATGTGAAATATAATGGAACAAATATTACCTGTTTTATTTTTTTTATTGTTTTTTATTCATATTTTGGAACTTAATTTTGGAAGGTGAATATTTGTTATAACATTTTTAATGATTGAATTTTGTACAAAAGTTTTCAGTTGAAATATTCCATAGCTTAAAGGAATATTATGAGTTCAGTCGACAGCATTTGTGGCAAAATATTGATTATGACAAACATTTATTTTTGGTTCCAGTGAGGCACTTACAATGGAAGTGAATGGGGCTAAAACCGGAAATGTGAAGCTTATAATTTTATAAAAGCATTTGCATTAATTCTTCTGTTTGCACTGTAAAGTTGTTTAAATTGACGTTTTTAAAGTCATTTTAGGGTTTGTTAACATTACATCTTCATGGTAACAAAGATATAAAATTGACATGTAAAGCGACCAACTGCGTAGCTAGTTGTAAGACCTTTGCTAGATAGAACAATCTGTTTAATCATGTAACGTAGTTCAATGGAAAGGAGGAGGCGAGATCCGGCTTGGCAGTATAAATGATATTTTAATTATAACCTTAATCAAAAGACAACAACACACACATGACAGATATGTCCATAAACGATCTCTCTCTCGCACCACTGCCTGCAGTCGGCCTTTATCCCTCTCGGAGGCTTGATTAGCCTGATAAGGGACCGGGTGTGTAGAATCACGAAGGTGAAGGTCTGTGCCAAATTTGATGGATGTAGCTTGATAATTTTGGTTTTTGATTTAGGGATTTTGGAAAGGCCCTAAACCATATCTGTAGAATAACAATTAATGGCCCATGCGTTTCAGTGAAAAAGTCTTTATTCACAGTCTGGCTAGCTTTGAAAACCATCTACCATGTTCCAAAACACAGCACCTATATAAAACTATTGAACAGCAGGAATGAAATTCACTTTTCCCTTCATGTAGATTATTTTGAACCTTGGAGAATATTGCATCATTTTATCCTTAAATGCATTTATAGGATTGGTGAAATACTGTACAGCACACTATTTTGTGTTCATTTTATACCTCACACTAATATGCTGCAGTCTTTTGCCAACTCTTTGTCCTCCAAATGCTGCTTTTGACCAGCATGTATCTCTCATTTGTTGTATTCTGAGCCATTAGCTAATTGGTAGTGCATCTGTCTGTTGTGATTCTCCTCAACGTGGAGAAAGCTTGTCGTACACTATAATAAATTAAAAGGACGCTTATAAAATAAGTCTACTCCTCACTCTCCTCCATATGCCCCAGATTGTATAAACCCCCTGAGATTCATTTACAGGGAGGGGTTGCACATTTAGCGTCTGCCATGCAAGAATGCATGTCAGCGATATGGAAATCAAAGCCATTTCTAAGGCGTCCAAATACGCTTATTCAGTACGGCTCTGTATTGACTGCTCTGATAAGAATGGCCGTAACACTGAGTGAAGAAACACTCACATATACACACATTGACTCACACGTTGTTCACAATCTGTATGTCCTGGCACTAGATGGAAGCTCTTATGGGCAGATGTTGGTGGGACAGCCAAGAGTGTTCTGCAAGCTAAGATAAAGTAGACTTATGGAAATTGCTTTTGTCTGTTCAGTAAGGGTAAATCTTCTACGCTCTCAAGGGTTGCAGCATTGAAAGACATTTTGGAGGGAAAATAGAACAAGGCAACTAAAACCAGTAATTGCTAAGGCAAGCAACACTATTACAATTGCACATGCTTCAAAACCAAATTCACATACTGATTGTACTATAGAATGGAATGGTACTTAAAAACATTGAGCATGTGCAACTACTTTTCTAAGCAATCCAATTTATGATTTTTTTTACCAGGTGGATAATAAAACAGGTGAAAAATGTTGGGAGTCAGATCAGGATCCAAGATATAAAGACAAGAATATCATAGAGACTTGAGGCCAGATAACTACAACCTAGCAACCGGCCATACCAACTAAGCAAACACTTTGCAAAGCCCTGGCAACAACCCAGGATACTCTTGCAACCACATAGCAATGACCTAACAACCTCCTAGAACACCCTAGCAACCGTATAGCAACACTCTTGTAACCAACCAGAACACCCTTGAAACCACACAGCAACACACTAACAATTACTCAGAATACCCTAGCAACCACATAGCAATGCCATGGAAACTTCCTAGAACACCCTAACAAATACCTAGAAATGCCCTTGCAACCACCCAGAACACCCTAGCAACCACATAGCAATGCCCTGGAAACCTCCTTGAACACCCTAGCAACCAAATAGCAACATGATAACAATGACCTAGAACTACCTATCAACCACATAGCAATGCCCTGGAAACTACCTAGAACACCCTAGCAACTATCTAGAAATGCCCTTGCAACCACCCAGAACATCCTAGCAACTCCATAGTAATGCCCTGGAAACCTCCCAGAATGCCCTAGCAACCACATAGCAATGCCCTGGAAACCTCCTTGAACACCCTAGCAACTACATAGCAACATGATAACAAGGACCTAGAACTACCTATCAACCATATAGCAATGCCCTGGAAACTACCTAGAACACCCTAGCAACTATCTAGAAATGCCCTTGCAACCACCCAGAACATCCTAGCAACTGCATAGTAATGCCCTGGAAACCTCCCAGAATGCCCTAACAACCACATAGCAACACGCAAACAACTGCCAGAACACCCTATCAACCACAAAGAAATGCCCTTGCAGTCACTCAGAATACTCTAGCAACTGCATAGCAATGCCTTGGAAAACTCCCAGAACACCCAAGCAACCACATAGCAATATGGTATCGAGAAACCACATAGCAACACCCTTGCAGACATCCAGAACACATTATCAGCTGCACAGCAATGCGCTAGCAAACGCTCAGAGTCAAATGACATTCTTAACAGATTAGCAACATCCTAGCAACCACCTAGAACAACCATTAAGCAATGCCCTGGTAATCTCCCAGATACCCTAGCAACCACATAACAACACACTAACAATTAGTCAGAAGTCAGAGTGATGGCAGCGGGGCAACCATTGCTAAGACAGGATTGGTCAGAAACACTTTTAAGGCGGGGCTTAACAAAGAGTGAACTGTTAGAAACCTTTCCAAAGGCAAATGCCATCCACTGGCTGGCTAAAGAAGATAACATGAGGGTAATAAAAGGGATGCATCTTGGAAGACAAACACATTTTTGTCCTGCAATCTCTGCTAGTGGTTGGCAAGCCCGCTCTGCCCTGATGTCCGCCGCATTTGGTGTGATATGGGACAGAAGTTGGCACGGCCCCTGTCAATGCTGTTATGTAATCCATCTGTGCAGCCGCTGCGGGCACCTGGCACCGCTTTCAAGACAACAGCGACAGAGGTGACCCTCACAAATCCCCTGAGAACCACAACTAGTTCTTCACCTTCGAATGACCTGAAACAAACATGCACACACACACACACACACTATAAATATGACTATACCATACACATGGGGTGCGACATACATGGATCAATAATGAGATATGTCTCTAGATATGACTCTGGTGCTTCTTTCAATGTAAGACTATGGGAATTATTATTATTTAATAATAATAACGTTTTTGGGGGGGTTATTTATCATCCATAAGGCAACAGTTCAAGTACTGTTTGCTTATACAAGGAGGTAGATCCTTTTCATATTTGGCTCCTAAAATATGGAATAGTCTCCCTAGCACTGTTCGGGATGCAGACACGCTCCCTCAGTTGAAGTCTAGACTAAATACTCCTCTATTTAGCCAGGCATATGTAACGGTAGCCGCTGATAGATCCTGACCTCAAGAGGTGCACTTATCATATTTAGGTATACACAATCATATTTAATCAAACTTCAGAATGATGATTATAAGATACTTCTGTAAAGCTGCTTTGAACTTGACTTGGCACAGCTTCATCTGTGATGCACATTATGTCTGGCATTTCACTTTTTTCCTACATTTACAGTTGGAAATGGCTGTTTACCGGCTGACCGTTGGTCTTTCTATGTTGGCATCACATTCCTACAGAGCTGACTAAAACCAAATGTGTTTACAATGGAAGAAGCCGAAAATTAGTATGTTTAGGAAATAAATTATAATTGTTTATACTTTGCATGGCAACATTTTAAAATGTTTGTTGAGGAAAATAAATAAGTGTTTAAACTATGCGTGGTGTTGTTTTTTTTGTGTTTTATACACACACACACACACACACACATATATATATATATACATATCTCCCCAATTTGGAATGCCCAATTCCCACTACTTAGTCGGTCCTTGTGGTGGCGCCGTTACTCACCTCTGGCGGAGGACGAGTCTCAGTTGCCTCCGCTTCTGAGACCGTCAATCCGCGCATCTTATCACGTGACTCGTTGTGCATGACACCGCGGAGACTCACAGCATGTGGAGGCTCATGCTACTCTCCACGATCAACACACAACTTACCACGCGCCCCATTGAGAGCGAGAACCACTAATCGCGACCACGAGGAGGTTACCCCATGTGACTCTACCCTCCCTAGCAACTGGGCCAATTTAGTTGCTTAGGAGACCTGGCTGGAGTCACTCAACACACCATGGATTCGAACTTGCGACTCCAGGTGTGGTAGACAGCATCAATACTCGCTGAGATACCCAGACCCATGTGGTGGCGTTTTAAGATTAGTTTGTACTATGCACGGCGTCGTTTAAAATTTATATTTTAGTTTAAATTATACAACACGTTGCATCGTTTAATAATTTGTTCGTTGAGGATTTTTTTTTGTATACTATGTGCCTCGTCCTTTCAAAATTAGTTGGTTGAGGAAAATAAATGATTGTTTACACAATGCATTGCATCATCTTAAAATTAATTAGTTGTAGAAAATAAACAACATCATGTCCAAACCACATTACGTTTTTTAACCAAACGTATTTAACAGCTGTTTCTAGGCATAGGTGAACTAGGCCAGGGGTTCTCAACGGGGTCGGTACCGCCCACCAGGGGGCGTTCAAAGGATGCAAGGGTGCGCTTGGGGCAAATTAGTAGAGAGGGTCATCAGTCGTAACAATCAAAACTATCGTCAAGTTCCTCTTTGCATTATAACGATTTGGAGTATATCAGTTGGTTCTCAATTATACGGGTTGGTACGCATTTGCACATCTGATTTTGAAGTCTAGCGACACCTCTGAAGTGTCTGATTTAGCAGCGTCAAATACACAGGCAGAGGCACAATCTCGGCTAATGTAGATGGACACGGCTCACTAGACAGAGCAGCGCGAGCGCAAAGAAGGTGCATTTTTACTCTCAGACCGGTCTCGAGCTCTTAAACATGCAGCTTTGCGAGAACAGTGAGAAGCACGGCATGAGAAGCGGAAACCATTTGAATTCAGCACATTATTCTACATCACCACTCTTGAATTTACTATAGTAACACAAGCTGTACTTTAGGCAGAAATAGATTGATAATAATAATGATCATATTATGACTTCAGCTCTATTAAATTTGTCATAGGCTACATTAGGCTTGCATTGGGCGGCTGTGTCTCAGGTGGTAGAGCGGGTCGGCCGCTAATCGCAGGGTTGGTGGTTTGATTCCCGGCCCACATGACTCCACATGCCGAAGTGTCCTTGGGCAAGACACTGAACCCCAAGTTGCTCCCAATGACAGGTTAGCACCTTACATAGCAATAAATAAAACATCTGGAAGCCCACCAGGATTGTCCTTTCAAATATACATTTATTTTCCTGTCCAATGGGAAACACACAGGAAACATTTGTCTATACATGAGAAAAGGTCGACACCTCAGTGGTCCGTGTCCAGCTGAAGACGTCAGAAATGTTGTCGGGCTGACAAGTGTTCTAGAGGGCATCACCCCCTTTTTTTGTTTTATCTGAGTCAGTCCAGAACATTTTCATCCATCGTTTACTCCAGAACAGCATCTCCATGACTCTCCTCCCCTCTTTATCCCAGTCCGCCTGCTCTGAATCAATAATGCAGAGGAGGATCAAGGCATGTTGAATTGCTTAATCACATGCATGAATTTTACATGTGTGACACACTGCTCTGAATGGAGGATGTGGGTGTTATTAAGGGCTCAGTGGCGCTCAGAAATGAAAATTCTGTCATCATTTACTCACCCGTATGTCATTCCAAACCGACATGACTTTCTTCCGTGGAAAACAAGAGATGTTAGGCAAAATGTTTGTGATTAACAGCCCCAATAGTTTAATTTAATTGCATATATTTTTTTTTATACAATTAGTAAATACAATTAAATGGTGACTGAGTCTAACATTCTGCCTAAAATCTCCTTTTGAGTTTGGAACCACATAAGAGTGAGTAAATGACAAAAAAAATAACAACTAGGGGGTGAAAATATATATGATCAGTTTCTTATTGTCCATAATGTCCACTTCTCTGTATTTATTTGAGGCATTCCTTTAGTGCAGACACAATGTCATCAATAATCGTCTCTCTGTTTTCCTTTGTGACCTGCGGACAGAAAAACAGAAAACAAATGTTCCAGGTTCAATATAATCAGCAATCGAGCTCAATCGACAGCATTTGTGGCATATTGTTGATTACCACAAAAAATGAATTTAGACTCATCCCTCAAAAATGGGAGTTACAGTGAGGCACTTACAATGGAAGTCAATGGGGCCGATTTTTAGAGGGTTTAAAGGCAGAAATGTGAAGCTTATGGTCGCTTTAGGGTTTACGGCGTTACGTCGCCATGGAAACGAAGTTGTACAATTGGATATAACTGTACACAGAAATGGTTACTAAGCAATTTTATCACACTAAAAATCATGTTTACATGCATTTCCTTTATGTTTTGGATTGGCCCCATTGACTTCCATTGTAAGTGTCTCATTGTAAACAACGATTTTTAAGGCAAAGGAGGGACGAGTTGAAATATTTGTGGTAATCAACATTAGAAAATATTGAGCATTATTAAAGTAATAGTTCATCCAAAAATGAAGATTCTCTCATCATTTACTCACCCTCATGCCATCCCTGATGTGAATGACTTTCTTTCTTCTGCAGAACACAAATTAAGATTTTTAGTAGAATATATCAGCTCTGTAGGTCCATACAATGCAAGTGAATGGTGACCAGAACTCTGAAGCTCCAGTGATTTAATCCATATCTTCAAAAGCGATATGATAGATGTGGGTGAGAAACACTTCAATATTTAAGTCCTTTTTTTTTTTTCAATCTCCACTTTCACTTTCACATTCTTCTTCTTTTGTTTTTGGAGACTCACATTTTGTGCATATACTGGGCAGGGAGGAGAATGTATATTAAAAAAGCACTTAAATATTGATCTGTTTCTAAACCACACCTATCAGATCTCTTCTGACGACATGGATTAAACCACCGGAGTCGTATGGATTACTTTTATGCTGCATTTATGTGCTTTTTGGAGCTTCGAAGTTCTGGCCACCATTAATTTATGTTGTATGGACCTACAGAGCTGAGATATTCTTCTATAAATCTTCATTTGAAAGTCATACACATCAGGGATGGCATGAGGGTGAGGAAATGATGAGAGAACTCACTTACTGCATGCTTTCACATGCCTCGTCTGCATGACATACTGGTCTAGACAAACTGGACGATGACTCAAGGATGAACGGCCAAATGTAGCCATACTTATAGTTTCCTCTTTTAGTGCAGACAATGATTTGCAACATCAGTCTGTAGTAGACCTATTTATCAGATGGCCATTGGGCCTGTTAGATACTCTCAGTAGCAAAGGTTTCACCTATGTCAAACTATTATATTCTAACCACAAATATCTTGACGTCCTGCCTGCTGTGCACTTCCTCCACTAGTGCCAGTGGTTTTCCTTTAGGTACAGGGATAGTGCCCAAGATAGAGCAGCTGGAGCTGTCCAGTGTGTGTCTCACCGCACGGATAAACGGCTGACTGAACAACTCCATCTTTCCGATCTCATCAATGACAAACACTCTCCTGTTTCCCTCCCGCATCTGTTAAGAGCACAATAAACACAGCTACTAAACTTTATTTAGATCCAAAGCAAACAATGCAGAAACATGATGATGAACATCAAAAGTCATATAGGTGTGGAATAAAAAAACCTGACAGAACTTTACTTCATTGGGTGAACCATTTAGGGAGGTAATTAGCATCTGTACCTGTAGTTAGCATCTCGTGCATCACTTTAAACAAAACATAATTAGCTAAATACAATGGATTTTTGTTGTCTACATGACACGTACGTCTCTGAATAGAGGGAGAGCAACACTCTCAAACGACTGAAGATCAACGACATACTGTCCCACCCTGTATTCACGTCTGTCTGTGGTGGATTCAGCGCTAGAATCAGAAAGTGTGTTAGTGGAAGACTGGAACAGCATACACACAAGCAATGACTGTCACGTGGAGAGAGACAAGCAGAGATATACCTGACCCGGGACAGACGGCCTCTTTCACCTGAAACTGTGACCACATCAAAGCCGACCCTCCTGCCTCTCTCTCTGACCTCCTCTGTGTAAAAGCCGTTCACTGTGACCCCAGAGGAGACCACCGCCTCATACACTTTCTTCACCAGTGTGGTCTTACCCACACCTAGTAGAGAAACGGACACATTGAGTGAGGGGAATTCGGCATGAGTGTTTTGTTTATCAAGCTGCAAGACAACAACAGCTGCACAGGTCAAACAAATCATTTAAAAAATGCAAGTGAATGGTGACTAAAATTTTGAAGCTGCAGAAAGCACATAAAGACAGCATAAAAGTAACCCGAGTGGCTTAATCCATAGTAAATGGTCTGCACTTATACAGCGCCTTTTTAACATTAGTGGTATTCAAAGCGATTTGCACTGTGTCTCATTCACATATTCACTCACACACCAATGACGGCAGAGCTGCCATTGGGAGCAACTTGGGGTTCAGTGTCTTGCCCAAGGCAAGTGGAGTCATGTGGGCATGTGGATTCATGTGAGCCGGGCCAAGCATCGAGCCACCAACCCTGCGCTCTACCACCTGAGCCACAGCCGCCCCGATCCATGTCTTCAGAAGAAATATGACGTTGTGGGTGAGAAACAGATCAATATTTAAGTCCTTTTATTTACTATAAATTCTCCTCCCTGCCCAGTAGGTGGCGATATGCACGAAGAATTCAAATTGCTAAAAACAAAAGATGAACTCTTAGGAGAGAAGAGCGCTGTTTGAAAGAAGAGATTTATCGAAAAGGTGACTTAACATTATAGGGTACTTTTCTGCTACCTTTATGTGCTTTTTGGAGCTTCACAGTTCTGGTCACATTCACTTGCATTGTATGAGCTGAAATATTCTTCTAAAAATATTATTCTTAATTTGTGTTCTGCAGAAGAAAGTAAGTCATACACATCTGGGATGGCATGAGGGTGAGTAACTTATGAGAGAATGTTCATTTCTGGTTGAACTATCCCTTTAAGTCATCCAGTAAGTACCATGGGATATGTTACCATAGTGATGCCATTTAAAATACCTTGGATTACCATGCAAATACCATGATATATAAATCTGGGAGTGATACAGAACTAAAATACTGTGGTATAACCATCTGCTACTCTTACTGTACCAACACTGTACTATTTTGCAAGTGTTTATAGGTAAAGAATAAAAGATAATAAGGGCTATTTCTGCTTTAATTTACGTTTAGGTTTATATATCGTACTTCAAAGAGTCCTTAAGTTGAAGACATGCCACCTAAACAGTCTATAAGAAATAAAACAATTATAGTCGTGTTTGTTTACTCTTCCATGATAACAGAAGCTGAATGTCATGTGGATACGCGGAGTAAAATTAATTAGTTTTTAAAATATTATTACGTTTGCAGCGTTTACATGATACATTTCTGTGTTAATTTACCGGGAACGCCAGTCAGAAACACGTGCTTCATCTTAGACGATTCTAGCTGGTTGGTTTAGCTTTGAAATCCATAAATGCACACTGCATACTGCATTCTACTTCCGGTAGCATTATGTTGACGCAGGCGCAGTGGGCTCACTGTTCACTTTATATGTAAACAGTAAACACATAATCTGCTGTTTGGATTAATATATATATATATAGTCTTATAAAGAATATAGAATATATATAAAAGCAGTTTGTTTATGATTTAACTTCTTCTAATCATATATAAATTAAATAAATGTATTAAATTGTATTAATTATATAAATATATATAATCATATAAATATTTATCGTACATAAAAAAATTGTCATATAAATATTTATAAAAATATAAATAGGTTTATACACTGACAAAATATCATACAAAAAGCACCATATAAATAACACTGTACATGAATGGGTAATCATACATTACCATACTACCTACTGTGCATGATTTCTCTGCTTCCTGTGTCATGCTTTGTAATTACATCTGTCATGCAACTGGAATGCCTTCTGACATACCTTATATTGGAGAACTTCCTGTTGTGCCCATCTTTAAGATACTACATTAAAGGCTGTTATCAGAGTCAGGAATAACAACTTTGAACATGCCAAGTTTTTATTTTTTTGTCATTGCATTACAGTTGCATGTAGTGCACACACAGGTAATGTTCCTATACTGTGTTTATTTGTATATATTAAAACTCTGTTTCATAATGCGGTGGTTCTAAACAATGCTGTACTTAATTCAATCAATTATAAAGGATACGTAAAGTACTGTATATACATTTATTATTATAATAATAATAATACTATATATAAAGATTTACATTTCCAGACGTATTGTAACACCTTGTAGTTATATTGTTGTTGTTTTTATCACAGACTATATGGTGGAATTAAAATTATTATTGCATTAGGAAAAAAACCTTTATATATATTGATTGGGGCAGTGGTGGCTCAGCGGTTAAGGCTCTGGGTTACTGATCAGAAGGTTGTGGGTTCAAGCCCCAACACCACCAAGACACCACTGTTGGGCCCTTGAGCAAGGCCCTTGAACCTATCTGCTCCAGGGGTGCTGTATCATGGCTGACCCTGCACTCTGACCCCAGCTTAGCTGGGATATGTGAAAAATAAATAATTTCACCATGTATATGCAGAAATGTATGTATAATGTGTGACAATTGGTCAAATTAAATTAAATATATACTTTCAACTTATATCATAGCCAATAAATGCAGTTCTATACAAAAATGCGTTTTATGTAAAATTGCAAAATCACAGTGTATATCCTGGAAGTTTGTTGATCACCAGTTCGGAAATATGATGGTAATTCTTGTCCAATCCCAGAGAACCCAGTTTATCTCGTTCCTCCGCAGCATCCACATGGTCTGATGAGTTATTAGAGGACAAAACAGAGTCTACAGACACCCGACTAAGTGTCCTGTCTTTATTTGCAGGGTTACTGTCAAAGCTCTCAGATGTTCCAAATGTCCTCTGGACAGACGGAGTCTTTGAGGTCTCAGGCCTCTGTTGACATTCGGAGTTGCCGGAGGACGCTGGCACAGACCCGTCATCACTGTAATCTGAAGACAGACTGAGAGCAGAGGTGCAAAGACGAGGTCGGAGGACGTGTGTGCTTTTGAGAGAACGTAGTGGAGAGTTCTCCACCTTGACTGGGACTGGAAGATCTTTCCTTCTGTGAGATCCACTGTCTGTGCTAGAATGCTCGCTTGAAACACTGTTTCTCTTATATCTGTATGGTTCTGGACTGCTAAATGGGTCAGGTGAGTTTCCGTCTGTTGCGTCCAGACTTGTGAAGTCATCCTGGTACTCTTGTTCTGGAGAACTAGTCGAGCTTGTCCTATGAGGAGGGCTGTTTGGTCTACTTTCGTCCCTGCCACTTTCACTTAAAATCTGGTTTCCGTGATTGGTTATATTTGAACTAGGGTGGACATTCTGGTCCCTATGGTCAGAATAATGACAAAGTGCACTTGGAATATGGACTCGAACATTTTGGTCTGGCTCAGGAAAGAAAGCTTTGTTTTTTGGCACATTTTTGAAGGATGCAACATGTTTTGTAAGACTTGTATTTGTTCTAGAGCTTGATTGCGATTTTGATGTAGTTTCACATGGTGCTGGGTCAATCTCAGTGCTGCCAATTAATGTTTCAATAGCTTCATCTAACTTGACACCTCGTCTTAATGACTTACGAGCATGTTTAGGGTCAGACAATGTTTGTTTGTGCATTTGGACTTGGTTTATTGCCTGGTATTCCATGCATTCATGCCGTTTTGTAACACCTGGTTTCACCTGCTTTAGCCGGAGATGAAAGGTCTTTGTCAAGCCATATCTAAGTTTTCTCTTCGGGGGTGACTTTGCACCACTTCCCCACTTTGCTGATGGAGACATGGTTGATTTGATGTACCCTTTTACCTTGGATTGACAATGTCTATGTGTAGGACTCTGTGAGGAAGCAGCGACTGTTTTCTGATGCTCAGATTTGGGTTTTGCTGCTGGTGCAGATGTGTACAACCAGGCCAGGTTTGGATGAACCGATAAGGGTTGCTGCTGTGATCTCTGGCCATTAAGCTGTGATAGTTCAATAAGTAAAGCATTCAGAAGGGGCAACTGTTGAATAACATCGCCAAGCGGAGCTGGGCCAGATTCTCTATGTTGTGTCCTTGGAGTGGAAGTTAACTTTCTCGATGACATCTCTGAAACACCATGCATGCCAGCTGATTCTGCATCATTATTGTCCTCCTCTGGGTCTTCTACTATACTAAGACCCTCCATTTCCACATTTAACATTTTGCATTTCTCAGCTGAAAGCTCATGTTGGTTCTCAACATTAGAGTGGTAAAACAGTGGAGGAGGGCAGAATGTAGTGTACTCATCTGTACTGTGACCATAAGCAAATTCCGACCATGAGCATTTCTGTTTTGCATGTTCAGTTTGAGTAAAAGCTGCAACACCTGAGTGTGTTGCTTCTGATATGACTTTATCCACAGGTTGTCCATCAAAACTGACATGTTGAGACAGAATATTAACAGCACAGTTTTCATGTTTTTCAGTTTTTAGCAACCTTGCACTTTCTTTTCCATGGGTCACACCGACTTCATAGACTCTATTATCTGTGATATGAGGAATTAAATTTGCTCCTAGACTTACAACCTTATACGCCAGGGATATAGCACCTATGTTGTTACACATTAGATTGCAAAGTGGGCAAATTAGCCTCTCTCCATATGCAGTTGGGGTGCCAATGCCATGCTTGCCCACATCCATCTTAATTCTCTCCGTTGCTTTGGCAAGAGATACCAAGGAGCTCCCTATAAGTTTGGGAATGTCATCTTTTACGTCCAAGACCATGGCATAGAGTGGGGTGTTTGACAAATGGGCGTGGAGAGAATCCAAGTTGATTTTAAACAGGCATGATTTGCCTTTGTGGAAAGAATATTCTGGGGTGTCTCCATCATTTAGTTGAGATAGAGCCTCAGGTGATACGCACAGTTCATCATATCCTGATTTAGATGGAAAGTCCTCTTTTTCTGAGCGGTATATAAGCAGCGTTGGGAAATCTAAGAACCGGACAGCTACAGCGGGATCCAAAATATTGCAACGTGAAGAATCCAAGCGAAGATAATCGATCACAATTTCTAATGAGAAGAGAGTTTCGTGCGTAGATGACATGTTATTTCCTACAAGAGTAAAAAAAAAAAATGCACTCAAAAATAATAAAAAAGTAGATATTATTTTATATATTGCATTCAACGGAGATTAAACTCAACGCGGACTCGAGAACGGAAGCGTCGCATCACCTAGCAACGACACTGTCGCGGAGTCTGACGTCATGCGCGCCCGTGGGTTGCTGGGAGTTTTAGTCCATTTGCAACATTGTAGCGTTTTCGAGGAAAGTAGAAGATTAATTTAGCATGTAAAATTACTACAAGCTAAGTAAAACACCTTTAGAAGAATCTCATCTTTTTAATTCATATATATATATATATATATGAATAAAAAGATGAGAGTCTTCTAAAGGTGTTTTACTTAGCTTGTAGTATATTATATACATATATATATATATATATATATATATATATATATATATATATATATATATATATATATATATATATATATAATCGTAATTCAATCTAATATTTAATATTCATCCTATTATTAAATATATACAAATATATTTAATCATGTTAATTTAATTTAGCTTAAAGTCAATTTCACAAAATTTTATACAACCACAAGACACTCTTTTTTTTGTAAAATCCCAGTTTGTCTGCCTAATTTGTATAAAAGACTTCCTTCGTGAGCCTCTGACACACACCCACAGACTTGCACTTGCACTCCATATAAACATTGACAATTGTAATATTGTGCACTACTTTTTCAGACCACTGCACATTCATACTTATTTTTTTATTGTTTTGTGTATGTATATTTCTTATTCTCCTCTGATATTTCTTATGTGCTGTACCTATGTACTGTACATTTCTTATTACTTTTGAATATTTCTACATCTTTACACACATAATTCTAATTTAACCCTTATGTACATTTTAATTCTCACGTAGTTTTACATGCTTTATATGCTTTTAGGTTTTCATCTTTATCTTTTTATTTAATTTCTTGCATCACATTTAAATAGTTCTTTCACACTTTCAGAAAACAGATTTTATGCATTTTTTAAAACTATTTTATAAATATATATTTGAAGTCAACATAATCTCTAATATTCTGGGTGGGCCTGGGTCTAATTTGGGCCCACCCTTGGCTACGCCACAAATTGTACCTATGCATTGACAATAAAGAACTCGACTTTTAATTGCTCATTGTTTTCCCTCAATCCTCCAGTTGGGGTCACTATTACTCCATGTTCACATCATGGTTGCTTGCAAATTATTTTCTATCAGCAATAATATTTCATCCTTAAATATAACAAAGCACCATACCCTTTCAGTTTAAATTACCTGGTGCGAAAACAATGAAAATACCCAGTCAAACTTCAATGTCTATTTAAGGCTGTTTATATATGCCAGCCCCCCCTGTGAACAAGTGAGTGGGCGGAGGCTTGGTAGCGGCTGGACCAATCATCAGCCGCGGTGGGCGGAGCCACAGACCGGCTTCATGTCAGCAGAACAAACGCCAGTAGTTGGATGTGAGTGAGTGGAGGTGAAACACTCCAGCTGCCGGGACAATTCAAAAGTAATGACTACATTAGTACTGACTGACAATTTATAAGGAATGACTACATTATTACATCATGGGAATTTGTGAAACATCCGCTGAAGGTAAGGGCATCTTTACTCACTTTTTGCGATTCGCTCTTATTAGTGCACTTATTAGTGCACACTGACAGATAGTTGCAGTGTTTAGTGTAATAAAACCGTGCTTGGTTGCAAAGTTAAGTGCAAGGGTTTTGTTTCTTTTAGTTTAGTTTTTTCCCCGGTTTGGTCTCATTAACACTGCCTTTGTCTCAAAACCTAGCGAGTTGCCTACTACCTAGACAGCATCATGTTTCGGGGCATCATAGGTAGTCGTGTGCAGCAGTTTTGGGGATTTTCGGCGTGTTCGGAGTCAGTCAGAGCTTATAAAGCCTAAAAGTGCTGTTTATGTAGGCAGTACACTCGATTTTAGGTCACAGCTGTAATGTTTGGCAGATTTGTCCTCACCATTGTTTAGGACGTGCGTCCTTGAAACAATGCTTGCAGGGGCGTAGCAATCATTTAAAAAGTGAGGGGGACAAAAAGATGAGTGCAAGACGAACATAATTATATAAGATGTATTTTTAAGGCTCTCAATCCATTACATTAATTTATTGAATTCATTACATGACTGACCAGGGCATTTTAACTTTTAGACATTTGCTGTATGTAAACACTTTTGCCCTGTGAAAAAGTGCTAGGGACGAACTTTGGATTTATTAAAAGTGAGGGGGACATGTACCCTTATCCCCCAAGTATTCTACCCCCATGAATTCAGGTGAGGGTGTCTGAATCTAGCCTAGCGACTGGCACCATTACTTTCCTTACCATGGGCTGTTTTAACCTATGGAAGTTTTAGGTTCAAATGTACTTTTAAATGACAGAAAGAGAATAACGGCAGTCAAAAAAGTCGATTTATCAAGAAACAGGCTGACGACATGACCACTAGAGGGCTCCCGTTTGTCCCTATGGAATAACAATCCAGTTAAAGGGGTAGTTCCTCTAAAAAATAAATTCTCTCATCATTTACTCACCCTCATGCCATCCCAGATGTGTATGACTTTATTTCTTCCGCTGAACACAAATGAAGGTTTTTAGAGAATATCTTCGCTCTTTAGGTCCATACAATGCAAGTGAATAGTGAGACACTTTGAAGCTCGAAAAAACGCAAATACAGGCAGCATAAAAGTAATCCAAAAGCTTCTGAAGCGATCCAATAGATTTTGAGTGAGAACAGACCAAAATATTACTCACTTTTTTCACTGTGCATCTCGCCATTGCTGTCTCTAGGCGCAATCATGATTTCAAGCTCGATTACACTTCCTAGCGCTTGATGCATGCGTAGAGCGGTAGATGGCGCTCTAGGAAGTGCAATCGAGCTTGAAATCAGCTTGAAGTAGAGTTATATTTTGGTCTGTTCTCATCCAAAATCAATAGGATCGCTTCAGAAGACATGGATTTAACCACTGGAGTAGTTTAGATGACTTTTACGCTGCCTTAATGTGTTTTTGAGAGCTGCAAAGTTCTGGCAACCATTCACTTGCATTGTATGGACCTACAGAGCTGAGATATTCTTCTAAATATCTTCGTTTGTGTTCTACAGAAAGTCACACATCTGGGATGGCATGAGGGTGAGTAAATAACGAGAGAAGTTTCATTTTGGGTCAGCTATAATTTTAAATAATGGCATAGTTGTCAAATAATGGCATCTGAACTATCTGTACCATATGATGGTATCTTTTTCTACATACCCTTTACAGTCTTTGCAAGGCAGGATTAAAAATTAGATGGTCTTGAACTAAATACCTAAACATTTTAGACGGGTAAAACTGTTAATCTACAACACCGATACCAGTATGCATGTGTTCACTTTGGATACTAAAGGCAGTTAAATTATATTACTGTTTACTGTTGGCTGTAGACTGTGCTGCAACAAACCAATGTACTACATTTATTTAAAAAAAATGTTGTATACATTTGCTAATTGATTTAAGATGACCCTCTTTTAGACAACAAATAAGTATATATTGATCAACTTGCTTTAGGTTTTGGTTTATCAGACATTTTGACTTGTACCATAGTATGCAGCGTTGGGCAAGAAATATTTTCACAATATTTGTATTAAAAAAAATATTGCAATATCCAATTCCATAGTCAACCCATGGCCAAGGGATCGGTAAGTAGTTTATCACATTTACATTTATTCATTTGGCAGACGCTTTTATCCAAAGCGACTTACAGTGCACTTATTACAGGGACAATCCCCCCGGAGCAACCTGGAGTTAAGTGCCTTGCTCAAGGACACAATGGTGGTGGCTGTGGGGATTGAACCAGCGACCTTCTGATTACCAGTTTACCTGTTATATGCATTAGACCACTACACCACCACTCCAGTGATGGTGTATTGTAGTTTATCTTCATAGAGATATGTCTGCATTCAACTTGCACTTCCAATGAAATTAAATAGTAATTTAAATAATGAAGTGTTAAAAAAATCCTTCCATTTGCTGTCACGCAAATATCCAGTTGGGATTGGGATATTCGCCCAGCCCTAATGGTATATGTAGGGGCTATGGTAATTCCATGTTATTTGGGCTTGAGGTAATGCCATGGTTTTTTGGTGTTTTTCCCCCTTTGTAATTCCTTGGTTTTGGTATGGTATACTGTAAAGATTGATATCTTAATAGTATGTGATTGAGATAATCATTTAGTACTATGGTGTATATCATAGTACCATCCATAGACTGTAAAAAAAGATGGACGACGCCCCATCGCTCTTTTCCATTGGTGAGAACTGAAGCCGCCAGTGTCCCGATATGGAGCTGACATCTTGGGACTTGAGTCTGTGCAGTTGCGATATCGGGACCAGACCTGCGCAGTAGTGAGCAGGAAGTAAAGCCGCGAAATCAAGGCCCCGCCCTCACTCTCGCTGAATCAAGCACACGCCCCTGCACTTTTGACTTTTGACGGTGTGAAATAATGAATTATAGAAATTTAGATATTAAATTTGAAGCTCCAATCTCCTCAGTCCTCCAACGATCCCGAAAAAAAGTCTGTTGGTGCTTCAGTGACTACTTCACTCAGAGAACCTGTCAATCACAGCTGTCAATCATGATGTCACAGCAGCGTTTTTATAGCATCAAATAACTAAAAACAAACTTATTTTGAAAACAAACACTTGAAATGACATCAACGTGATAGAAACGACAGTAAATGACAGAAACTATCTTTGGAAAAAAGATATGTGAAGTGTAATTTAATTATTTAGTTGGTCTCACATCCCGTTGAATAACATGGGGAGGCGGGGTTTATGACCTATACTAGGACCAGTCACCGGGGGGCGATCGAGACGTTTTGGCTTCACTTTTGAGGGCTTGTGCGGCACACTTGGTACCATCGTACCATCACTGTACAACAGCACCACAACAAAAAAGATCACAGCCTGTGATTCCTCATGCTTAATGAGCTGTCATTTTTATGCTAAAAAAAAAGAAATATCATAAATACTCTGCAAAGAGTCAGATATTGATCTTATAAAGAACTTGTCAGTGTGAGTGGATTCCCTCTACTGAACAGCCAATGCATATTAGATTATGGTCAGAAAATTGCACATTTGAGTGAGCAAGTTACTTAGCCTAGTCTTTACTTACCCTGGAGTGGTGGTGGTGTAGTGGTCTAAAGCACATAACTGGTAATCTGGTCATCAGAAGGTTGCTGGTTCGATCCCCACAGCCACCACCATTGTGTCCTTGAGTAAGACACTTAACTCCAGGTTGCTCCGGGGGGATTGTCCCTGTAATAAGGGCTCTGTTAGTCACTTTGAATAAAAGCGTCTGCCAAATGCATAAATGTAAACGTAGTCCTTGTCAAGGTTAAACCATTGGTTTTCTTCATAGTCGTATCATTGTGTGACGACAAAGTCATCATCTTGGGGAGAAAACTTGGGGAACATGAGAAGGGTTTGTTTATTTGTTTTATCCTGGCAAATAATACGATCATCAGTTTCTTCACACCTGTGAAGCGTTCACCTTTCATAGACTCAAATTTGCATTTTTTCTTAAAGCGTAACGACATGTTTTTGTTAACAGTTCTGACAGTTGGGGGTTTATGCAGCCATTTGCAAAGAGCTCATCTCAACGACATTAGCCAATGTGTGTTCAAAATAGTCTTATGATAGACTTTGTTGTTAATAGAGTTGTTGTAGACTTTGTTTATATATGTGAAATTTGAGTATTAATTCATTGTGATTGATGTTTAAGCTTCCTCTATGTCACCTTGCATTTCCATGGATGGAACAATACTTTTTTTTTTCCTGTCCCTTAGTTTAGATTGCATGGTGATGGCATCTTCATGTCAAAGCAAGTTACATGGCTGGGTCTTTCCTTTGTTGGTTAAATGTTGTGGCTGATATGTCAGTGCACCACTAATATCTAAGCTGAAACAGTTGCAGTTTTTTGATGCATGGGTCACAGGTCTGCTCTTACGTGGTACCGACAGCAGGGAAAAATACAATGCTAAATGCAACTACCCTTATAATGGTGTGTAGTAGGCTTATCTACTTTTTCCCTCAATTTGGAAAGCCCAATTCCCAATGCGCTCTTAAGTCCTCGTGGTGGCGTAGTGACTCGCCTCAATCCGAATCTCAGTTGCCTCTGCGTCTGAGACCGTCAACACATGCATCTTATCACATGGCTTGCTGAGGGCGTTACCGCGGCGACATAGCGCATGTGGAGGCTTCACGCCATCCACCGCAGCATCCACGCACAACTCACCACATGCCCCAACGAGAGCGAGAACCACATTATAGTGACCACGAGGAGGTTACCCCATGTGACTCTAGCCTCCCTAGCAACCGGGCCAATTTGGTTGCTAAGGAGACCTGGCTGGAGTCATTTGAACTCGCGACTCCAGGGGTGGTAGTCATCATCAGTGTTTACTCGCTGTGCTACCCAGGCCTCCGGCTTATCTACTCTTAAAAGAGATGAGAAAACGTTTCTCATATCTTTTGTTGTTGAGATCAATGATTGTGCGTCCAACTTAAGTGATTTAGGCATGGACGGCATCACCAACTGCCCCCCCCCCCACCCGGTCAACAACTTTGGGGGCGTGTTGAAGCTGATTTAGTGATTAAGAAATGGACATTTGAATTCGGCTACATCATTTGCAAGGCCTACTTTCTTTGTTCCAATTTAGTGACAGAATACAAATAGATTGATAACATTTTTCAACCCAACAGCTCTCAAACAAATCTTAGCATCACTTCTAATCTGCTGAATGTTGGAAAAGAAGATCTTGAGATTTGCTGTTCTGGCCCAAAGGATGTCAAGACAACTGTTTCTCGCTGTTATCACCCTCGTCGGGTTTTCCCAGAAAAGACGAAATGGACACAGAATAAAATGGATTAGTAGAGTCCATCTGCTTCGTGCTTTACTGGCATTCACAGAGTTGGGCATCCCTGATTTAGTAACAATTGGTCATTTTTTTCCCTCTGTTAAAACTGTCTTTCCTTTTTATTGAGTTCCTTATTGGTGCTTGCTAAGGCACCATTACACCATTTGTGCTATGGATACCTTAAAACAGGCAACTTCTTGAGGAAAAGTTTGCTATTACTATTCTAAGCTATCATAATTGACATTTAATGGACAAAAAAAAAAAAAACAGCAAAAAATCAGAACCCAAGCCATACCTAGAGACCAGAATATCATAAAGACTCGAGGGTGAACTTTTGGTCTCGGCAACCACTCGGAACACCCTAGCACATGGTAATGCCCTGGCAACCACCCACAACATCTTAGCAGCCTGGCGACAACGTTTGCATGGGCAAAGAGCAATAACATGATCAGATAATGTAAAAATCTAGTTTATTGTTTGGTCTGTCAACGTTTGGTTTCATGTTGACAGACTTCATACTTGCTAATGGACATCAGCTGCAACTGGCATCATCAAATCAAATCCCTGCCAGCTGCTAGTCGACAGCAGAAGAGGCTTGTTTGTTTGTTTTTTGAACTGTATTTGTGTAGCAGTTGTCATTTGGCCTAAATGCAAGTATCAATACATTATTCTATGTTAGTTAATCAGAAAACTCAGCTTTCTGCCAGTGGCTTATGGGGTGAAATGTAAAGCATTCTGTTGTTTTGTCCAAACAATAGCAGACTGGTGAAGTGTTTGGGAGCATGTTTGTAGGGATGGCTATTGATACAGATTTCCCGATTCGATTCCGAGCTCTCCGTTAGATTCGGTTCTGATTCATAAAGGTATATTTCAGTATAAATGTCCATTTTGCTTACACATTAAATACATTCTCTCTCAGCTAATGCTGCTAATTATACAGTGGACCTTCTATTTAAGTACATTTTGAAAATAGTAATTTTATCATTTTAATTTCATCATTTCACATTTTATCATTTTAAAATCAATGTATTACGTCAATAAATATGATGTCTTGATATTGTGCAATATAGTAATTGCATAGCCTAAATGTATTTTGTTACATGTTTATTGTTTACATTCACAATTTGTAGTATTTACAAATATGTACAGTGATATGTAGAACAAGTGCTAAAACGGTACTGTTTCTTTAAGAATAGTGGAAGTTCACTGAGCGTCTTGTGTTGGTTTAGCACACATTAACGAGAGTGGAGTCGCAGTGCTTCATTACCGCATCCATCCATCTATATACTGCATATATCATGATACGAGTAATTTTATATCATGATAACAATATACAGTTGAAGTCTGAAGTTTACATACACGTTAGCCAAATACATTTAAACTCAATTTTTCACAATTCCTGACATTTAATGGTAGAAAACATTCCCTGTCTTAGGTCAGTTATGATCACTGCTTAATATTAAAGGGGTCATGACATGGTTTTTTTTATTGTATTATTATGTTCCCTTAGGTGCAATTATAGTATTAATATATTTTTTTTTAAGAAAAACTTTTAAAATCTAGTGATTTATGACCTTTTCCCACCCTGTTTCTCATCCTCTGATTCAAACAGTCTGTTTTGGGGGCGTTTTCCATTTAAGACTTCAGTGTTAACGCCCACTGTTATGATTGGCTAACGTCAGTGCCTATGTATCAATTATTGACGCCTCCAGCCAGAACAATATGCAAGTGAACTAAGTAAAAACACTGTGATTATTCATAATGAATGAAATTACGCTTTAAAAAGTAGTTTAAAGTTTAAAATAGATTACTTACAGTTTGCGTCGTCGTTGTTCCCAGAATAGTCGGCACGGACTTATCTTTGAGCAACAGTTTTCTGGCAAAGCCAGCATCATATTGAGATTTGTTCTCAAAACAGTCATCCTTAAAATGTACAGAACAAACGCTTAAGTTAACACTGCCGTGACTGGGACGTCCGCAAAAAATAAACTGCATCCATTTTTCCCTGACGTCTGGATCTTTCGGCAGCTTATTCAGAGGTTTTGTTTGACCACAGCCAGGAACAGCACATCTGTGTGGCATCGTAATTTTCCTGTGCACAAGTAGTCTCTGTCAGAGCTCGCTGTCCATCGACTGAACACTTGTGAAGCGCACGGCGATACGAAATGAGCGTAGTTGTCTTGCGCTGGAGGCGGTCATATGCAAATGCTGTTACGTCACTTCTAACCGACACGTCACTTCTAACCATGAATCCAGAACGAGCTGTATTTTGAGCTTGATTAAATAAATGATTCGTTTAGAATGGGGAGGACGTCTTAAAATATTAAACTTGCAGGACGTTTTAATGATACAAAGACCTCTTATATACCAAAAGATCAAGGCAAATTTGGTTTCTCATGTCATGACCCCTTTAAGAATGTGAAATGTCAGAATAATAGTGGAGAGAATGATTTATTTCAGCTTTTATCACATTCCCTTGGCTACCATGGCTGAATCACAACATGCTGATATTCAGTACACTTGCTTTTGTGATGTTGATTACAGTTAATAATACTAATAATAAAACCATTTAATAATATATATTATTGTTATTATGAGTATCATTGTTCTACATTGAATATTAAACTTTTATACAGTAGTAATATTTTTCTGTCGGTATGTCTTCAATGTCACACATCCAGTTAAATAAAGCTCTCATTTCAGCTGGACTTTTATTTTGAAAGATCTTTTGAAATTCTTTTTGTTTGTGAAGTGTTCGTTATATCAAACTTCCCGCGACTCGCGAGCTGAAATCTCCAAGCTGCAATGGTGAAAAAGGTCATTTGAGAGTTGACAGCCAATTATGCTCTAAACTCACTGCTCTGCAGCTCTGCAGATGGATACTATTAGACACACAGCATGAAAATCAAGCATCAAGTAGTGTGTGTTGCGTTTTTTGTGTGCGTGCGCGTGTGTGTGCATGCGCGTGTGTGTGTGAGAAGGAGATAACAGAGCTAAGCCTCTCAGTCATTATGTGGTGCTGAGTGTATATTATTTCATTAAATGACATCCTTCTGCTGTTTAATGATCATACTTGGCCATATCAAATCATTTTTTATTATTTTCAAATACTTAATAGTCTTTGATTTAATCTCAAAATTCTCACATTACATTACATTTTGCTAATGGCAGCATACTTTTAATATGGCACCCAAATTAACAACAAGATGAAATCGTAGCATTTTAATTTGTTTTTGGTATCGTGATATTTCATTTGTGAATTAAATACTTTATAAAGGAAAACTTCTTCATCTTGTATTATTAGCTTTTTGAAAACGCACTCCAAAGTGGATACATTTGAAAATGCCGTTTTCATGTCGTACTGTGGACTGAAAACGGATGCTTTGGAAAACGATGATGCATTTTTAGTCATGTGACCTATCCAACAATCAAGATGGCGGCCCGTGTTATAGCACCGCTGTTGTGCCTGATACTCACTTTGATAGCGTTGTTAAAAAATAAACGTCACTTTGTACAACCTTCACATTGCATTCCTTCAAAGGCGAAGGGGAGTTTATTCGGAATTGGTGTCCAATATTTTTACCCAGCCCTACTGCCTGGTCATTTTTGTTTTGCAATTTGGTTCAGTAGCTAACAGCAGCTTTAAATAACTTTAAAATGAACTTTTTATTGGCTATAAATGCAGCATGTTTTATGCTTTATTTTGTCTTTTGGAATCGGCAGGATGGTACATTTTAATGAACTGTGCTTCTATTAGACACACTAGATGGACTATGATTTGTTTGCTAACTTTAAGTGGCTTCTTGTGTTCTACACACTGTGGAAATGTTTGATTTATTTGCTCAGCTGTTTGTAACGCTCTCTTTAACCTCTGGCTGTATTCTGATACTTGGCTTGAACGTTTGCCATTGTTCCTAGCAAAAGTACTTGAATAAACACATGAAATGTAAGCAGACGTATAGTCATCACTCAGTCAGTTATGTTTTGATCCACCCACCAAACACATGCACGTGTCCATTTCCGACACAATCTCAGTTTGCACTGGGGTGAAGGAGACACCCTGATTGAGTGTCTTACAAACGCTGTAGATTTCAAGCTCTAGTGATTCTTTGCACGATTATTAAAAGGAGAAGCTTTACTGGCCGGGGGAGTTTCTGTTCACTGCTATGTTTGCCTATTGCTGAATTTCCATCCAAAATGTTTATCATCTTTTTAAGCACATTTCTAAAAATTAGACTTAAGAAAATATGAATTGTTGCACGTTTCAATCCACTACGTAATGTGCATTATCATGAGTGAGCCGCCTCGTCATGATGGAGCAGCAGACCTCTTTGCTGTCCTTCTCTGCATATCACTGCCTCCTTCGACAGATCGCGGCAACGTTTTGTGTCCCGTTCCGCATAACTTGGCGGCTCATTTCTGCTTAGTCCCGGTTCTCCCGATGGCCAGTCCGCCCCTGATCGGGCCCAAAGTGCGCCGGCCCACCGGGAAAATTCCTGGCATGCCAGAATGCCAATCTAACCCTGATGGTTACACACTAAACAAATGAATATATGTCCATTACTGTGCTATGCAATCTGTACATTTATAACAACTTGAGATGATTATACATTGTAAACAGACAGACTATATGTGAAAAGGGCTGTGACAGGGTGGAGGGCGGGGCCGGGTCATGATTATACACACTTGGTCCCTTATCAGGCTAATTATGCCTCCGAGAGGGATAAAGGCCGACTGCGGATGGTGGTGCGAGGAGAGAGAGCGTTTACGTTTAAGTTTTTCATTAAAATATTATTTATATTGTCTAGCCGGTTCTCGCCTCCTCCTTTCCCATATATCCCTTCACAAGGACATTTAGCGATAGCTTGTGCATTTCTGCGACTGGGGCAAAATAAAAGAGAAAACGGCTGCACACACACACACTAGCCGCCTGTCAGTCAAACAATGCACATCAATTACGCGATCGCTAGCAAATTATAAAGTTTTGCGCTATTGATTTTTTTTCAACCGCAGAATAAGAATACTAATTTTGTAATAAGTGACTCTT